>NW_026555333.1:44902352-44926563 GCF_029017545.1 Prosopis cineraria
ATACATAAACTCAAAACCTTACAGACATAATGCAAGGTACGTCAAATACAAAACCAAGAAGAGAAGAAGAAAAGAGAGAAATGCATGCTTTCGTTTGTATGGGAGTTACTTTTGTTTTCTCCAAATTTTTATGATTTTTATCCATCCTTTATCAACTCCTACACAACTAACAAATTTCAATAAGGATTTAATCTATATCTCATAAAGTTATAAAATTAAATTTTGCTACTAAAATGAAACCTTATTAGGGGGCGATAAGTAAAGACGTTTACAAACTTGAGTCTAAGGCCATACATGCCTTGACTTGATGAATCTTTGAAACTTAACTTACATAAATTTTTAGGAAAAAATATAACTTTAAACTCTTGTATTTTGTTCACGTTTTGTTATTAATTTCTATACTTCTTTTAATATTTTTAATCTTTGTACTTTTATTTTTTATTTTTTTAAATCCCTCTAAAATTTTTAGACTTTATCATGAACAGACCTAAAACAATAAAATATAAAAATATAAGAACCAAAAACACTATAAAAAATATAATGACCAATAGCAAAATGTGAAAAAAATATAAAAACCTAAAGTTAATTTTTTTTTTTCAATGATAGAAAAAGGTCCTTCACATACACCTATCCCAACATGCATGTGGGGAAAAACCATTTGCCTCCACATTTCAAAGTGAAAAGGAGAATTTCACACATAAGGACCCTGATCTTATTGATATTCAAATAAGCCCCCGTTTTTAATGTGGGCTTGGGCTAAGACTTAACCTGGACTAAGTGCTAAACCCAACATACGTTCTCATCATTCCTAACATCAGCAATCAATGAAAGTGGCCTCTACTTTTCTCCTTCACCTGATCGATCAACGCAACGTGACTCATACCTTCTTCAGACATCAATATAAAGTCCAAAGAGAGACGTAAATGGTGAGGAACATGCTTAACAACCAAGACTGCATAAGGTGGCTTCAGTCACACGCACGGCAATTAAAAAAAAAAATGTTACACACAGTTATCTTAACGACTTAGATATATCTTGTGAACCATTAAATTTTCCAATGATAGAAGATGGCTTTAGCGTAAAATGGTGCAATTGGCAGACATATTTCAAGGATGCCACCCACTTTGCTATGCTTTCTTCAACCCTTTAGCTCTGTGCTCATATGTTGATTTGTTCTTTAACTTTTTTTTTTTTTTACAATTATATATAAAGGAAATCAAGCATGAGTTTTATTTTATTATGTATAAATATCTTCATATTAAAAAGCAATCATATTCAATATACAGTTAGTCACTAAATATACCCACATCTTTAAATAGGAATTTGAGCCTTGATTTGCCAATTTAAAAAGAAATAATTATGAAAGTACTTTTTAGATAGAGCAAGGTTGTCAATGGTTAGTTATCCTAGAGATAATGTCACTTCTCTTACTTGAAAGAGGTCCTCAATTTGAACCCAACATTGATGTGTTGTTTGTCTGCATGAGTATGTGTGTCTCTCTTTTTTATGGGAAGGCTAAGTTAAAAAGTAAAATTTTGAAGGGAAAAAGAAAACAAAAAAAAAGATAGAATTGGGCCAGTGGCCCATGCTGCAAATATGGAGGATGCAAGTTCAAATCCCAGAGTAACTATTGAGGTTTACTTCCTTTGAGAGTGAGTTTAAATATGAGGGGATGAGATAATTGTTGTAATTGACCTTTGTCCAAAAAAAAATTAAGGAATAAATTGTTATTAACATAGGAATATGATTTTTTTTTAATGGAACTTATTGTTAGTCTTTATCTGTAATTATTATTTTTTTTAGAAGGGGGTTGGATGTGATTCTTCAAAAAAAAAAAGATAATTATATACAAGTTTCACTTAATACAATTTCATATTTATTAAAAATTGAGCTTAGGAGATCCTAAGCTTAGTTAAGTTTATTATTAATAGACTTGAGAGTAATTAATTATGTTAAATATCACCTTAAAATAATTCTCTTAAAAAAAAGGGACCAAATATGACAGGTTTTTTCAATATTGATCATATTTAGGTGGAGCCTAAATGTAACATCTCGAAATTTTAAGACTCAGATTTATAAAAATAAAATAAAATAAAATATCTATAATTAAATTAAAATTTAGAATAATTTGATAGAGGTCCAGAATTAAATTTTTCTAAGCAAAAGTTTAGTTTTATTTGATTTTTTATCTATGGAAAAAATTACCAAAGTTGACCCGGCTTTTGTGCAATAATAAAAAATGTTGGGTCATTTCTTGTAATTTTTCCAAACTTTTGGATCAGCTTTTATAAGGGAAAAGAGATGCAGAAACGCAGAAAAAAAAAGGAAAGAACAAAACGCAAAGAGAGAGAGAGAGAGAGAGAAGAAGAAAGGAGAAAGAGAGGGAGTTAGGCTCGGATCTAGGAGTCTTTGCGATTGTTGCGAGCTCGGCTACACGATAGGTAAACTCCCTACTTCAATCCTCTTCTCTTTCTCTTTCTCTTGATTTTCTTCAATTTTTGGAAGAGGAGATTTTTGGATTTTGATCCCAAAGGCTTTATTCTTGTAAGCTTTTGTTTCTTTGAATCCTAGGGAGTATGTTTTGAGTTTTTATATAGTGATCTAAATATTTTGAGTGGATAATTGGATGAAAAGAGGTGTTTTGGGTACAAAATAAATCCTTGAGAAATTGGGTTTTTGCTCTTCAATGGTTTAAGCTTATTGATTTAGTTATAATTTTGCTATTTGAGCCCAATAAGATTTAAATTAAGGTTTGGTTTTCATTATAAGGGCTAATGGTAAAAGTTGGTGGCACTAAGTGAAGGTTTTTAATTGATAAAAATTATATAAATTGGAAATTAGCCTAATGATGGCTAATAAATGGTTTTGGTGGTTAAGTGATATTATGTGAATGGTTGGTTTAAAATATGGACTATTGGGATGGATTATGGCTCATAGACCCAAGTTGTGTGATATGAGTTATAGTCTTCATTAATGCTATTTGACATGATAAGTGATGTGGATCACTTATATGTTGTAGGATGGTTGGTGGAATTTGTTCGAAGTTAAGAAACAAGCCAAGTTCTATTTTGTACAAAAAGAACCCTTTTGGTACCAAAGGGTTGAGGTAACAGGGGAATTTATATTTTTTATTACTTTTTTTAGCTATTTTTGAATAAATATTACTAGTTATCATGCATTACATGTTTTAAAAGATTAAATGTGCTTTATAAGGGGTGGGTACTACTTTGATTATAGTGCAAATATGTTTTCTAATTGTTTAATAACAATGTTTTTATGAAAATGAGATTTATAAATATTATACTACTTTAGAGTGTTGAATGGTCAATACTCAGGAAAGGTAGACAAGAGTAAAAGGCATGATCTCGGTGGGAGTTCACCAATGAGAAGTGGATTTTTGATATTTTATGGCATACTGTCAGTACTCAGTGTTGTCTTACGTATTGTGGGCTCAGTGTACTAAAGTGGTTAGTGTATTGAGTGTTCGACACCTCTCAGTGGGGGAGGGAATCCAACATATGAAGTGTGAGGTTGAGTGCCTAGGCCAAGGTAGCCCTCACATGGAAAGTAAGTTGGGCTGGCTCTGGGAGGGAGTTAGCTTTAACTGCTTAGGATTCACGTCGAAGGGCATAGGAGGTTCGGTGGATTAGATCATGCCTTAGATTATGTTTTGTGCCTGTGGAGGTACAAGTAGATATAAGGTTTACCTGCGAGTTAAAGAGTGCCAGGGGGCATTCTGTTGGTCATGAAAGGCCATACCGGCCTAGGTCATGCATTCATGCATTTTAAATGGCTAAATTATATACTATGTTGAATTTATTATTCGTTTATTTGATTATGGCTTACTTTGTAATAATTAATGTAGATTTCACTGTTACTGAGACTGTGGTTGTCTCACCCCTTTCTTTTCAATATTCTAGGTCCAGGCGAAGGATCCAGTAGTGGACGGGGAAAGGAGCAAAGCTAGGGGTTTGCTTGTGATTTGTAAAGAACTGCAACCCCTTTCTTTTGAGCAAATATATTGTAATGTATTTAAGATTAGGGTGCCAGTAGGATATGATTATGTGTGTGTGTGTGTGAATATGTGTGGATTGTGTTCTTGTGTATGAATTTTTGTCTGTTTGCAGACTTGTGGCTAGGAAACTTGGTTATGGTGTGTAGTTTTGATGGATTTATTAGTAGACCAAGTTTCTGTTACAAGCAGATCTTTATTTTGATATATATGTGATTTTATAAGCAAATGCAAAGTGGTTGCATTGCAAATGGTGTGCTATGGGCAAACATACAGCTTGGATAGAGAGAGTGGGTGTGTGGGCCCCACAAAGAGCTTTGAGCCAAGTGAAAATGTTTAGCATATGTATTTATATAAATACATGGTATTTGGATTGATTTGTGACCACTCTTGTATGATTTGTGCATTTTGAGGGTCTAGGGTCCATTTTGGGAAATGGTACCCGGGTGGTCAAATTTTGATGTATAGAGGTTTTCCATCATTTGAATGTTCTATCAAGTGTTTTTAATCTTATTTGACGTGTCCAAAGTGTTCTCACAGGTTTGTGACCATTAGGATGAGATTAGGACAATTTTAAAAATGGTTTTTACCAAAAAACTGTACTTTTGCATCTGGGTGTCCAAATCTTAATCCGACCGTTGGATTTCTCTAAAATTTAGGTCACAAGTAAAACCTTTTATAAGCTTCGTGTGGGCTTTAGAATTACGTCGATCGGATATCGGACGGAGAAACGACGCACTCCGGAATTTGGTCTGGAGGTGCTGTCATGACAGCATTAAATTGCTGTCATGACAGCTACAGTGTTGATTTTGTAACCTGCACAAAATTCAATCCGTCCGTTGGATCTTTTCAAAATTTAGTATGCTAATAGTATTCTTTAAAGTGACATGTGGGCTTTGAAATCACTCCGATCGGAAGTCAGATGATGAAATGGTGTACTCCGGAAGTTGGTCCGAAAGTGCTGTCATGATAGCTTTTTAGCTGTTATGACAGCAAAAATAATCAAATTTTTAACATGTCTAATTTTAAATTCGACCGTTGGATCTTTTTGAAATTGGTATACTTATAGTACCCTTTGAATGTGACTTGTGAGCTTTAAAATTTCTTCGATCGGAGATCGAAAGGCAGAACAGTGCCTCCCAGAAGTTGACCCGAGAGGGCTGTCATGACAGCAATTTAATGCTGTCATGACAGCATATTTTTACCCTTCTTTTGTCTAACTTGCTTCCGTGCACTATAGGTAGAACCTAAAATTTTTTTTTAAAGGCTTTAAATGTTTAATTTTCCATTGTATATTTGCTTAGTGATTTAAATGGTTTGTTTCCTAAGTTAATTTTAGGATTAACTTCTTAACTACACTTAGTTTATTTGACTTGTGTGATTTTTGGATAACACTCGAGGCAAGTGTTACACTAAACATGATAGGCAGGTAATAAAAAACTCACCGTATTTTGGATCCCCCCAAGACTGTTGGTCTTCCAATGGGAATATAAGAAAAAAAAAATTGTAAATATTTAAACAAAATTTATGAATCATTTATTTTTAATAAAGGTAATTTAGTAATTTAAATAAATTTGTTAATGACAAAAAAGTTCCTAAGGACTTCAAGGGAATTATAGAATTTCAAGGGACCAAATTATCATTTATACATTTTAAAGGGATTTTATTGCCATTTTCCAATTTTATTCCTACGCAATTTGTTTGTAATCCCATTATATATGTATATATATAATATTTGCCTTTATCAATTTGAGAGACAGGCCATCATTCATAGTGCCGAAAGGGCCCGATAAAAAAAATAGTAATATAGATCTAGACAACCTAATATAAAGATCAAAACTGAATCAATTAACCAAATTGAATTGTTAAAATTTGGTTTGATTCGATCTAAATTTTTAAATGTTTTCAGTCGATTGGTTTTGTGCATTTAATTTTGACACCGAACCAATTAATGCTCACCCCTACCCAATGTTGGTTGTCTCTATATGCATATGGCCTTTAAATAACTAACATGTATACCTAAAACAAATTCATCACAAGTTATCGAAAGTTTAGTAGACACATTCTTATACACATGTAAAATCAACAAGATAATTAATAGGGTCATGTTTTATGCTGTGAGTTTAGAGAGCATACTATATATGTTGCTTATGTTTAGATGTCTACATAGATGAACTTAATTACTCAAACTTAGTTTTTGTACACATTGTGAGAATATCACATTAGAGAGAAATTAGAATAGAGTAATTGTTCCATATTAGATAATTGTTGTCACTTAGCTTTACAGTAATTTTCTCATTTGAAAACAAGTGAGCAAGGTTTTCTGGAGAAGAATCTTCTTGAATAGTATGAATGCTGGAAGTTGACATATTAAATGGAGAAACGAACAAAAAGATTGTTGCAAAGATTGATCAGAGTAGCGCCAGAGGCCCATCGACGATTGCAGGCTCTAATACCATGCGAGAATATCATATTAGAGAGAAATTAGAATAGAGTAATTAGAGAAGGCTCATTTGATTAACATAATCTCTTGATCACTATTAGGGTATTTAAGCTAATCACCTCTAATAGAATCACTAGTTCAAAATATAAAATTTAAGATGTACTTTCTACATCAGTTGGAAGGCAGACGATGTAGAAAGCTAAGGCGATGGCATTTTTGTAATTTTTGATAAGGTGTAGTATAGTTTTAATAGTGGGTGAAGAGGGAACCACTATAGAAAAGACTTTTTATATCGGGTGTATAGTCACTTGTTGTAAAAAAGACTTTAAATTTATTTTCTCCCACTCATTTTTGCTCCAGCAGTGTCTCCTCCTTCATTTACCTTCTGTTCGACGCGCGCCTTCCCTCCCTCATTTCCTTCTCTTTTATACCTTCAGTAGTGCTCTCCTTCGAGCTCAACTGAGCCCCCCCTTCCCCCTTCCCTTTCCCGGATGCTCCCCTCTGACAAGCTGTCCCTTCCCCCTTCCCCTCCCGTTCTCGCACCCCCTTCCCTTCTTATGAGTTGGCCAATGCCCCTCCTCCTTCCCCTTCCCCCACCCCCTCCAGCAATTATCCCTTCCCCTCCTCCCCTTCCCGCAGTCCCTTCCCTCTCCCCGACCCACCCTTCCCCCTGTCGCGCCCTTCCCCTACCTTCCTTCTCGCGGCCCTCCCCCTCCCCCTCCCCCTCTTCCGCGCCACCCCTTCCCCTTTTTGCTGCCACTCCTTTCATATTCCCCCTGCCTTTATCACCTCCTCCTCCTCCTCCTCTTCCTCTCGCCTGCTCCTCCTCTTATTGCTACTACCACCCTTGATTGATCAGGTATGCCTCTTAATTTTTGTAAAGATACTTTTTTATTTGATTGTATTTTTTGTTAATTTTTTAATTTATTAGGATGATATGTATATATATGATGATATATAATCAGTTGTTAGGTTGTTGATATTGTTATAAAAATTTTTAAAAGTCTTGGGAGATTCAATTTTTAGAGGAGATATGTCAAAAAATTTTAAATTCATTCTTTTCCCTAAATTACTTAAATTTGGTTGTTATTGATATTGATTGTTGTTGAGAGTACTGTTAGTGGCTTCATAAAGCCATAGGTTGTTGAATGTGATCATTAATTTAGTTTTAAATTGTCAATTTTCTCTATTAAAATTTTTTAAAAGTCTTGGGAGGTCCAATTTTTAGGGGAGACTCTGTCGACATTTTTCAAAATTTATTTTTCTCCTAAATTGTTTAAATTTAGTTTTTATTGATATTGATTGTTGTTGGGAGTGCTGTTAGTAGCTTTATAAAAGTCTTAAGTTGTAGCATGTAATCATTAATTTAGTTTAAAATTATCAATTTTCTCTATTAAAGTTTTCTAAAAGTCTTGGAAGGTTCAATTTTTAGGAGAAACTCTCTCAAAATTTTTTAAAATTCATTCTTTTCCCTAAGTTGCTTAAATTTAATTTTTAAGAAAGTCTCATCAGGTTGTTTGCATGTGGTCATTTATTTAGGAATTTAGATTTTTAAAATAGTTTGAAGGTAATAACATTAGTTATATTCTTTAAGAGTTGACATATAGATCGTAGTTGAATGAATGCTAAACAAACAAGTAATGAATATGATAATGGGGTGAGGGAATTTTTAGAATTTGCTAAGAAAAATGTTGTTGACAGTAGTGCAAGGTTCTATTGTCCTTGTGTTAATTACTTGAATGAGAGGAGATTAGGTACTGCTGAAATAAGAAGGCACTTAATTTATGATAGGATTTGCAAGTATTATACGGTATGAATTATACATGCACTAGTAAGGATCAATTTGTAATTAATAGTTTTTTTGATGTGGATTTACTTTAACTTATATTTTGCAGGGATCATTGGTAGTTGTTTGTTCTTTCAATGAAGAGCAACACTATTGTCTTCTTATGTTCCCTCCATTACAAACTTGGGAAGGAAATGAAGAAGATGATAAACTCGTAAGTATATTTGTGCAAAAATATTTAATATAATTTATACTAAATATTTTAGTTACTAATTTGGTGATCTTGATCATAGAGTAATGAAAACATATCAAAATGTGATCTTGCAAAGCACAGACATGAGCTCAAGGATCCTACATGGATTGAGCCAAAGGTGATATTATACTTTATGAATATGTTCAATTACTAAATTTTTTTTATTGATTTCTTATTATTCGTTTTTATACAAAGCCGTAGACAACTAGTAAAGATGAACTTGTGCGGCTTATATATGATGAGACATATGTTCAACATTATCACATTAGGCATAACTGAATTTACAAAAGAGGTAAATATGTTTTTAAAATTTTTATTTTATTATATTATTTGAAAGTACATAATAAGCCTCTTTTACAAATTATATTTTAGATGTTTGACAATTTGGATCTATTTCTTGAAATTGAAATTGAAGACATTCGCATACGTTGGGTAACTTATTTTAGGGAGAATTTGTGAGTTTTGTAGAAAGTTTCATACAATTTAAAAAGTTTGTTAATTGTAGATAACTTTTGAAAATATTTGTTGATATCATGATTAGTTTTAGATAGCTCAATAGTTTTTAGATAGTTTATAGATAACTTTTAGTTTTTGGATAGTTGTTAATTTAATTTTTTATTGAAAATTATAAATAAATTGTATTGTCTGGTTTGACTGTGGTAATTTTTGTGTACAAAGTAGGGTAAATTTAAAAATACAAACTTTTATTTAAAAAATACTTTTTACTACGATTATTACCATAATTGGTGTAGAAATTAATACTCTACATCGGTTAATGTAATAACTGCTGTAAAAAGTATACTTTCTATATCGGTTGCGATTATTACCATAATCAGTGTAAAAATTAATACTCTACATCGATTAATGTAATAACTAGTGTAAAATATTAAACTTTTTACAGCGGTTGGAACCAAACTGCTGTAGAAAGTATACTTTCTACATCGGTTGCGGCCCCAACTGATGTAGAAAGTATACTTTTTATAGCAGTTGCAAACATAATCGATGTAGAAAGTATACTATCTAGAGCGGTTAGGTTCCAAATGTTATAGAAAGTGCTACAGTTTTTAATTTTTAAATCATTGATCCATTTTCTACATCAATTATGGTTAACTGATGTAAAATATATATTTTTTACAGCGATCTTATAACCAATGTAGAAAGTCATATAGAAAATTTGACTTTCTACATTCCCTATAATAACATTGTTTATTTAACTATTGTAAAAAGTCATTTTTAATCACTGTAAAAAAATTATTTTTAATCACTATAAAAAGTTATTTTTTGTAATAGTGAATTAAAGTAATTTGGTTACAAAGTTGTTACAAGATTATTGTTACACATATTGGCCCATGGGCTACGTACAAAAGCTTAAAACCTTACATATATTGATACACATATATGTCAAATACACCATGAAGAAGAGGAAGAGAAAAAAAAAAATGCGTGCCTTTGTTCGTATGGGAGTTACTTTTGTTTTTTCCAAATTTTTATGATTTTATCTACTTTTTATTAGCTCCTATGCAACCAACAAATTTCAATAAGGATTTAATTTATAATTTATGTAGTTGTTGAAATTAAACTTCATTGCTAAAATGAAAACTTTATTGAGAGGTGACATGTAATCATTTTTATAAACTTGAGCCTAAGGGCATATATGTCTTAACATTGATGAATCTTTGAGACCCAACTTATATAAATTTTTACTAATTAAAAAAAAAAAAAACTCCTTCACATATAACCGTTCGCCCCACATTTCAAAATGAAAAAGAGAATTTCACACATAAGGACCCTGATCTTATTGATATTCAAAGAAGGCCTCGTTTTTAATGTGGGCTTGTGCTGAGACTTAACCTGGACTAAGTGCGAAACCCAACACACGTTCTCATCATCCCTAACATCAGTAATCAATGAAAGTGGCGTCTACTTTTCTCCTTCACCAGATCGATCAGCGCAACGTAACTTATACCTTCTTCAGACATCAATAAAAAGTCCAAAAGAGAGACGCAAATGGTGGGGAATATACTTAAGAACCAGGACAGTATAAGGTGGCTTCAGTCACGCAGGACAATACAAAAATAAAGTCACATAGTTATCTAACGACTTTGATATATCTTATGGACCATAAAATTTTCCAATGATAGAAGATGGCTTTAGCGTAAAATAGTGCAATTGGCAGTCATCTTTCAAGGATGCTTCCCACTTTGCTATGCTTTCTTCAACCCTACAGGTCTGCGCTCATATGTTGGTTTGTTCTTTATTTGTTTTTTTTTTAGCAATTATATATAAAGGAAATCAAGCGTGAGTTTTTTTTTATTATGTATAAATATCTTTATCTTAGAAGCAATCATGTTCAATATATGATTAGACACTAAATATATGCTTATCTCTCAACAGAAATTTGAGCCTTAATTTGCCGATTTAAAAAGAAATAATTAAGAAAATACTTTTTAGATAAAACTGGTTATTAATGAATAGTTGTCCTCATGACAATGTCACCTCTCTTATTAGAAAAAAGTTCTCAGTTTGAACCTAGCATTGATGTGTTGTGTGTGCATAAATATGTACGTGTCTCTCTTTTTTATGGAAAAGGTTTAGTTAAAAAATATAATTTAAAAAAAATCCAAAAAGAAGATAGAATTGGCCGCAAATATGAGGATGCAAGTTCAAACTCTAGAATAACTATTGAGGTGCGAATGTTTACTTCTTCTTTTGAGAGTGAGTTTAAATATGAGGGGATGAGTTAATTATTGTAATTGACCCTTACCAAAAAAAACACAGAGAGAGAGAGAGGGAGGGAGAGAGTTAATTATTGTAATTGACCCTTACAAAAAAAACACAGAGAGAGAGAGAGAGAGAGAGAGAGAGAGAGAGAAAAAAATAGATATATAAATGAAACAACTTAAAAATTAATGTTTTGAAATTTTAAGATATGATCTCAATTCTGCCTATATATGTTCTTGGGAGCTACAGTTTCAATTTACACATGAGTAAGAGCAAGTGAATAAAATTATATTATATTTTGTTAATAATACTAAGTTTGAGGGGGGAAAATCTTTTTATGAACTCGGTTAAATTTTTCACATTAATGTAAGAATCTTACATCTAGATAATGCACTAAGAACTCCGTCAATATATACATCACTTGATATAAATACATATCTAATTAAAAAAAACGTTTCACTATCACAATCAATTTAAGATTGTCAATACTTCAAGTTTATGACAACTTCAGTCTTAAAATCGATCAAATGAATCTAACGTTTTCCTCCTTTTTTTGCAGGTGACATTTTGTTAATTAAGCCTTTAAATTGAAAGTTACGGTACTGCCCTGCTGAAAGATACACAGACAAAAAAAAAAAAAAAAAACACAACATCTGCATGGTCGAATATGTCGTGCCACCGGGCACCTTTTTTCCCCCATAATTATATAACAATTTAATTTAATGTTTTCTTCTATCACATTAATTTTGAAAAAGTAAATGACAATTACTTCAATAATTAGTAAAATGATTTTTGTGATTCCAGTGTAAATAGTAAGATACGAGGGGTGAAAATGGGATCGTTCAAACTATCATGACTGCATAAATTAAAAAAAAAATGATGCCAAATATATGACAGTAAAAAACAAAAAAACAAAAAAATGATATATATCGGTGAGGTGATAAACAGAGTACACAAAATATGACGGGTATGTAGCACCCGTCATATTTTAGTGTTAGTAAATATGATGGTTAAATCAAATTCCTGTCATATTTTATATCCCTCAAAACTAAAAAAATCAAAAGAAAGAAAAAATTACATCAGAATTAGTTATAACTATGGATCAATGCAGAACGAATTGTTATTAACATAAAAACATGACTTATTTTTTTTTAAATGAGACTTATTATTGATCTTTATCTGTAATTAATTTTTTTTAGAAGAGATTCTTCAAAAAAAAAACAAAGAAAATTATATACAAGTTTCACTTAATATAATTAATTACTCACAAATTTATTGACAATTGAGCTTAGGAGATCCTAAGTTCAATTGAACTCATTATTAACAGACTTAAAAGTAATTAATTGTATTGAATATCATCTTAAAATAATTAAAAGGACCAAATATGACAGGTCTTCTAATATTGTTCATATTTAGGTGGAGCCCAAATGTGATGGGCAGGTAATAAAAACCCGCCGTATTTTGGATCCCCCAAGACTGCCGGTCTCCCAATGGGCATCTTAAATGATTGGGATTTTTAAATAAATAAGGGTTAATTTGGTTGTTAGAAAGAAATAAAATGAATAGATATATAATAAAATTGACAAAAATAGGATCATAAATTGACAAAGATGTGATAATTAATAATTATTAAGAAATGAGTCTCGTGGAGTGATAGTGAGAGACGAGGATTGACATGAAAAGCTATCATTCTCTGTTCTTGCTTCTCTATCACTCTTAATTTTCATCTCTTTAATTATCATTCATATATTTCTATTAATTAATTAGCCTACTTGCTAAAACAATTTTTAGCTTTTAGAAAGTACTTTGAAGACTTTCCAAAAACTAAAAAGTTGGTTCGAAACCAAAATTCATTGGAAAGCCTATTCTAAAAGCACCCATCAAACTATACAATTGCTCATATTTTTCCTAGTTCTTGCATTTGAATTTGGTTGCAGGGCATTTAATGAGGGAGTTAAATATGTAACTAACTTTTTATTTTACCATGCTATCCTTGATAATCATTTAATTTTTAATATTAATGTATTTATATTTTTTTAACATATCAAACTTTTTTATTTTTTATTTTTATTATTAACATATCAAATTTTATGTTATTTAAATTTTTTATCACAAATATTTTTAAATATTTATAATATATTATATTTGTATAATAAAAATTACAAATTATAAAAACCAATGTCTTTTTTAGTAACATTACATTTAAAAACACTTTACATTATATATAATTTAAATAATTTTAAATTTATCAAACTAACTTTTGAAATATATATATATATATATATTCAAAAACAAATTTTATTATGATAAAAGATTTTTATTAAATTGATTTTTTTAAATAAATCTTTTACAAATTGACTTTTGCTTAACGACAAATAATATAAAAACAGGCATATACAATAACATTATTTTAATCTATTTTATTTTCCATCAATCTATTTCTTTTCTTTTCTTTTCTTTTTTCTGACAACCAACCTGGCGCTAATGTCATAGCCAGCAGAGATATACAATTGGAAAAAAGAACCTGTGAATGGAAACACATTTGGAATGACCAATATTTAAAAGGTGAAAAGAAAGGAATAAAAAGAAAAGGTGGTAGAACGAACACGTATGTATATATAGCAGAGTGGGTAGGTTGGTTTGAAGAGGAAGGCCTGTGGTGGAAATTGGAATTGCATTTCACAATCCATAATTAATACTCCAACTATATGCTTCTTTCTCATTCATAACCCTTTGTTTTATCCTGCTTGAAGGACCCAGAAAATTTAGTTTATGGTGCCAATATTGTTTTTGCATGAAAACTATTGCATATTCCTATATCTGGCAATAATTTTTTTAGTTTTTACCATTTTAATAAAACAAACCACTTTTAACTATCATATTATTGTATTGATCATTGTGAAGTAGTTGAAAATTTCTTATATTTTGGACAGAAATGATTAATACTGAATAAGAATCAATCATAGTAAATGATTGTAAAATCATGTGCGTAAATCATCCATGGAAACATTACAGATTTCCAATTAACGAGACACATGCAAAAAGAGAATGTTTGAAATGGAAACATTTCAATCAATAATATCTTGAGGTGATTGAATGAACATGCAACACACTCTTGGTTAGTTTGAAGCAATGTCTTCCCAGCAGCCGAACTAGCGTCATAGAATTGGATGAGACGCTTGCAGTTTAATGGTTGATCCCAGTTTTAAATTAAATTAATAATCATTTTAATTTGTCCATTAAGTCTAATCATCATTGAAACAATATGATGTGAGACTGCCCGTTCTCTTCACCCATTGATGGCCTGACCATTCAATCCGATCCGGATTTCACAACACGAGGAAGGCGTCTCGCGGAAATAGGGACAGATCCATAAACAATTGTGTGGGAGGTAAACGTGCAAAATTACATAATAGTAAAGGACCAAAATTAATTTTGGCATTTTTTTATAAGTAAAAACAAAGTATTTTCTTAAAAAAAAATTTGAGTGCTCCCTCCTTTCCGTTCCTGTGTGGAATTACATCTCACAATCTCATAATTATTATTAGAGTAAAATACTCTAATTTCCCTTTTATTTTATTTTAATGACATATACTTCTTTTTTATTTTTAATATACAAACTTCCCCTAACGTGAATAGTTATAGAACACAAACATCTTCTCTATTCTTAATATTTCATTTCTATCCAATCAACCATTAGTTAATTATTAGGTCATATATATTGAACTAAAATACCCCTTTTTAAATATAAATGCTATTTGTAAAATCATTTAAATTACCCAAAAATTTATGCATATATATTTTTAACATTTTTATTTTTATTTTAGACCTTTAGTTATGAAAATGTATTTATTTAGTGATTTTTAAAAAATTCAAAAATGCAGTTAAAAATTAATGAAATGAAATTTTTGAATTATCTATTTAATATTGACATACTTAACTATTTAAAGTTTTTTTTTAATTGGAAGAGAGCAGAGTATACATTTAGATATAATCGCAAATTAATAATTTTAATTTTTAAACATAATTATAAATAAAAAAATTAAGTAATTTATAATCTTTAATGGGATATTTTTAACAGTATTAAAAATTGAACTAAAGTATATATTTTGAAAACAGAAAGGAGGTATTTATAATTTTAGTGAAATGAAAGAATGTCACTGTATTTTATTCTAATTATTATTCTAATTCCAACTATATGCTTCCCCCTCTCATTCATAACCCTTGCTTCTACTTCCTGTACCTGGGACCCTTTCGCATTCAATTCCTTCCAACATTTATAAGGTTGTAAGTTGGTCCCATTGGTCTAATTATTTCATTTTTCTATTTATATATAATTTTTTTTTGAAAAATTCGGTGATAAATTGACGATGGGGTTTGAATCTTTTTCCCCGATGAGTTTGATTTTTGTAGGGATATAAAATTAGGGAATCACTGTTTTTCCCATCGACTTGGCTATTTTACCTTAAATTAGGAAATTAACATTTGCCAATAATTTATGAATTTAACAAAAAAAATTGAAAAATAAAATAAGCAAATAATAATAACAGTGATAATGACTTGACTTTGGGTTGCGACACATGTTTATAAATAGCGGTTGTCTATAATATTCAAACCATTCCTCAGTTTCTCTCATATTGATTTCCTCTCTTCGTCTCTTCCACATCATTTGCTGTTAGTTTTGATTCTTTTCCTGCAACACAGAGCTCCTCCAAGTAAGTATATATATAATTTCTTTCCCTTTTTTTTGAGGTTTTGATATACTTAACGTTCTAGAGTTTTTCTTTGTTTCTTCCCTTATTTCAGATTCTTTTCAGTTCTCTGTTTCTTTGCCATGTAGTTGATTTAGTAATGCTCTCTGTTTCAGAGCTCTCTAAATTACACACCTTTTTCAGTTCTCTATAATGCTTCTTTATTTTTTTTTTATTCTTATCATATTTTATTACTTTAGTAGATATAGTTATATCATAATAAGATATGTCAAATGTGTATGTAGATGCTGTTGTATGATTGAAGTAATCTAAGATTTAACTACTAGTTATCTCATTCCCTTCTATTGATTCAATATTTGAGAACAATGTTATATCTCTCACTGCTCTAACCGCCATATCACATTAATAGCAACATTATTTTTAAAATCAAGCATATTTAAATTTCTTTATAATTGAGCGAGACATCTGAGTATTATTATTAAAAATTATATCAAATTAGATTAAATTACAAGGGAATTAAATTAAAATTATTAATTAATATTAAATTTAGGTTTTCTTGAATTTTTGTAAAGTTTTGCTTTCTTAATATATTTTATTTTATCATTTTTTTATAAAATATAATTTTTTTCTCTTTTTAAAAAATTCAAACTTTATGAAATCTAGGATTATCAATCTAGTCCTTTCCCCATAAGAAGCCCTCCCCAAAGTACAATGTAAGCTCTCTAGAGAACCCCAATTTCCCTAATCTGCTCTTATACATAATCGTATACAAATACTCATTTTTGTCACAAGTTAATTTTCTTTGTGATTACTTGAATTTTTGCAGACATGGCTGCAACGTACGAGCCAAAGAACATTCTGATCACCGGAGCAGCAGGCTTCATTGCATCCCATGTTTGCAACCGCCTCATTCGGAACCACCCAGACTACAACATCGTCGTCCTCGACAAGCTTGATTACTGCTCCAACCTCAAGAACCTTCTTCCTTCTCGTTCCTCTCCCAACTTCAAGTTCATCAAAGGAGACATCGGCAGTGCCGACATCGTCAACTTCATCCTCCTCTCTGAGTCAATCGACACCATCATGCACTTCGCAGCTCAGACCCATGTCGATAACTCCTTCGGCAACAGCTTCGAGTTCACCAAGAACAACGTCTATGGCACTCACGTTCTTCTCGAGGCCTGCAAGAAAGCCACCCCTCAGATCAAAAGGTTCATCCACGTCAGCACAGATGAGGTGTACGGCGAGACAGATGAAAACGCAGTGGTCGGAAACCATGAGGCTTCTCAGCTTCTTCCTACGAATCCTTATTCTGCAACAAAAGCTGCAGCGGAAATGCTTGTCATGGCATATGGTAGATCCTATGGTCTTCCTATTATTACCACGAGGGGGAACAACGTGTATGGGCCTAACCAGTTTCCTGAGAAGTTGATTCCAAAATTCATGCTTTTGGCCATGAAAGGAGAGATCCTTCCAATTCATGGTGATGGATCCAACGTTAGAAGCTATCTCTACTGTGAAGATGTTGCTGAGGCGTTTGAGGTTGTTCTGCACAGAGGTGAAGTAGGACACGTGTACAACATAGGGACCAAGAAGGAGAGGAGAGTGATTGATGTTGCTAGAGATATCTGCAAGCTTTTCTCTTTGGACCCAGAAACGCACATCAGGTTTGTCGAAAACAGGCCTTTCAATGACCAGAGGTATTACTTGGACGATCAAAAGTTGAAGAGTTTGGGATGGTTTGAACGTACAAGTTGGGAAGAAGGGCTCACAAGAACCATGGAATGGTACGTTAAGAACCCCAATTGGTGGGGTGATGTTTCTGGAGCATTGCTTCCTCATCCAAGAATGCTCACCATGCCTGGTAGTGTTGAGAGCAAGAAGTTAGATAACATTGCTTCATCTTTTGTTACAGTGAAGAACAATAATTCGTCATCATCAGAGAATAGTAATAATGCAGACCTGAAGTTTCTGATATATGGTGGATCTGGGTGGATTGGTGGGCTTTTGGGGAAGATTTGTGAGAAGGAAGGGATAGCGTTTGAGTTTGGAAGGGGGAATTTAGAGGAGAGATCACAAGTTATTATGGATATTCAGAGGATTAAGCCGACTCATGTTTTCATGCTTGTGGTGTTGCTGGGGCGATAAATGTGAAATGGTTTGAAGCTCATAAACCAGAGACAACTCGCAACAATGTTGTTGGCGTGTTAACGTTGGCAGATGTGTGCAAAGAACATGGCCTCTTGTTGATCAATTATGTCATTGGCAGTAACTTTGAAGACAATACCAATATTCCTGATTCTTTCTATGCAAAAACCGAATCCATGGTACGATTTGTTTCTAAATCCTTTACATTTTGCTTCATCTTTTACATTATAACAAGTTTCACGAATATGATCATCTTCTATAATTTTTTTCTGGAATGAGTTATTTTATCTTCAAGTCGATCTAGGACCACGTAGGCTGCACAGAAAAAATGCCAGAGAGAGAGGTCTTGTAGGTACAGAGAAAAGGCCAGAGAGAGAGGTTTTGGTGGGCTCCATGAGATGTGGGGCTCACCAAAACTCATTTCTCATTTTCTCTCCAATGATAAAGAAATTAACGGCCGTATTTATTACATTCTTAAGGTCCTCCGCTGCTTTCCCCCCACCAGGTGAAAGAGACAGATATAAAGGTTGGAACCATGCATTTATCATAATATTAATCCAATCAATCGATCCAGTTAAACTAGTAAACTATTGAACAAGTATCTTAATCAATTCAATAAAATGCTTTGCTCATCATTGATTTGACTATGATTTAATTATAGTTTTGATCACTAATTCTTGAATTAGTGTTTTGATTGATCTAATTTTCAATTCCTTGATATTCATCTGAGCCTTTGAAAGTTAAAATTCGAATAAAACTTTTACCACTTGTGTATCTTCTACTAAGTATTATAGTTTACTTATTTTATCATAGGATTTTTTTTTTCTCATTTGTAATTTATGAATTTGTTGTGGTCTTATATCATCATAGGAGAGACATGATGCCATATCCAAGCTATGAATCTTTTGATCATCATAATCTCTAAATAACAGTTTTGAATATGGTATTATATCTAATACAGGTTGAAGAGCTATTGAAGGACTATGAGAATGTGTGCACTCTGAAACTGAGATTACCAGTATCATCAGATCTAGAGAACCCACACAACTTCATCACCAAGATTGCGAGATCAGCGAAAGTTGCAAACATTGCAAACAACATCACAGTGTTGGACGAGCTTCTTCCAATCTCCATTGAAATGGCCAAGAGAAACTGTAAGGGTTTGTGGAACTTGTCGAATCCTGGCATGGTGACACTGAATGAGATTCTGGAGATGTACAAGGAGCATGTTGATCCTCACTTCAAGTGGCTTAATTTCACACCACAAGAACAAGCCAAGGCTCATTTTCCTTCATCTCAAAGCACCACAGAGATCGATGTTTCTAAGTTGACAATGGAGTTTCCTCAAGTTTTGCCTATCAAAGAATCATTGGTTAAGTATGTTTTTCAACCCAAAGGATCAAAACCTGCTCACTGATGATGAGTATTTTGCAGATCATATAAATATATATGCTCTCTATGGATTGATCAATCACATTTATATATGCTTTTTAATTGTTCTGGCTTTTAATTTGTTTTGAATTCCTTTTTTCCAGAATTTCATTGTAAGTATTGTAATGTCTTGTGTGGTTTTATCAACATAATACAAAATGGCAGATCTGAATAATCTCAGAGAATCCAATTTTTGCTATATATATATATATATATATTAGTAAAATTGCTTTTATATATGCTCAGTTTTTATTTATATTTCGTGTGAGGCTTGATTTAATGACTGAGAAAATATTATTTTTGTTAGGAAAAATAACTTTTGTCCCTATACTTTACTCGAGTTTTATTATTAGTCCTTGCACTTTTTTTAATATTTCATATCCCTATACTTTTCTTCATTTACAATGTTAGTTCCTATAATTTTAAAGGAACATTGATGTAGTACAAACGGTATTAAAATTGTTAACGATCCACTAACCCCTTTAAAATTGCACTAATATGTTAAAAGGGTGCTGAGTTGATAAGCAAAATAAAAAAAAAACTACATCAAATAAACAAAAAGTTGACATAGGGTTAAAAAAAATCTCAACTTAAATATCTATAAAATATTTAAGATATATTTTAATCTTGATTTTTAAACTTTAAGGCCCTCAATTCTTTTTAAAAAAAATTAAGTCTTCTAACATTTTTTTTAGTATCTCAAAAATATATTTTACATTTATTATAATATAAAAATAACTAATTTTAAAGTAAAAAATTAATTTTTTATAAGTTCAGTTTTATTCAAGCCAGCCTCAAATAAGCAATAAGCCTAACTTGCTCAAATTACTAGTTCTAGTTGGGTGGAAATCAACCAATTAGGTTGAGAGCTTTAGGTTCTCCCCTTACCTTTTTTTTTTAATCCTTCAAGCTTCAGCTTTAGACCAATCCAAATAAACCCAAAAAAAAAAATCTAAATAGCTAAGCATGTCTCTAACTTCTTGGACTTATTTCGACCAGCTTGAATATCTAAATTGCTGAATTTTTTAAATTTTTTAAAAAATCAATTTTACTTTAAAATTAATTATTTTATATTATAAAAATATGAATTATACTTTTGAGATACTTGAAAAATGAAAAGACTAAATTTTGTTAAAAAAAATTTGTGGGCCTTAAAGTTTAAAAATCAATATTAAAATATATTTTAAATATTTTTGAGATATTTTATAGTTATTTTAAGTTGAGAGTTTTTTTAACCCTAGGTTAGCCTTTTTTTATCTGATGTAACTTTTCTTAATTTATTTTGCTTATTAAAAATTCTAACTCAACACTAATTTAATATATCAGCACAAACTTAATTATATTAGTGGATACTTCAACAATTTTAACTCAGTTAGTGCTATGTCAATGTTCCTCTGAAAGTTTAGGATCTTGGAACCAAAAAAAAAAGTGCAGTGATTTTTAATAAAACTCAAGCAAAGTATAAAGATTAAAAGTAATGTTTTCCTTTTTTTGTTAACATATGCAAAAAAAATACCAATTACTATAAATTTTCACATGTCACTTCTATTTTTTTCACTGTTTTCTCCTGTTTATTCAAAAACGTGCTGAGATAATAACACGTTCACTCTCCTTTTGTCTGGCCTCTCTCTCCCTTTCACCCTTTTTTTTTTTTGGACCTGCTACCGTTTTTACTTATCATCCAAACAAAAGCATGAAAATCTTATGTAACGTGTAACTTAACGAAAATTAGGTGATCAGTTTCAAGAATATAGAAAGCAAAGTGACAATAAAAAGACATAAAATTAGTGGAGTAGAGTAATTTGGATGGTGAGAACAGGTGAGATGCATTAAATAAATATCAAGGTTCAAGCCCTTGCGATATACCTTCCTCTCATCTTATTTGTATATAGAGAGAGAGAATACTTTTTATTCTATGTATAAATTGCGTTATTAACATAATTTGTTTCTTTTTACTCCCATTAAATATTGGTAAGAGTATGTTATACATTTTTAAAGTAACTCTCCAGTCTTATATATAAGCTGCCATGTAGACAAATCTTGTGATTCTAAATATAAGTCACTTTGCAAAAATTTGCATGCCATTAATTGCTTTATTTAAAACATGCCCTTCTCAATTTTCAATGAGAAGATATAGAATGTTTGTTTTAAATTTATGGTATTTATTAGGAGTAAAATGAATAGAAAGTATTACAAAATTTCAATGATATTATTGACTAACTTTTCTAATTAATTTTTAGTTTGAGTTAGTTATGGATGATTTATAATAAAGATTAAAGAAAGTATATATATACATATATATATTTATTTAATAAGATTAAATTTTTAGAAAGAGTTAATGAGTTTTAATTTTTTTCAGTCTCAATAAAAAAATATAAAAATAAAAATAAAAGCCTCAAAACCGGCAATAAACATCTAAAAAATGTTTGGTAACTGAAGAAAACTCATGTGGTAACTTTGAGAGATGAGAAACATAATGATCATATGTGATGGACTAATTTTAAAATTTTACAATCATTTTCTTTAACATATTGTTATTCTTCTATTGAAAGCAATACTACTATTTAAAATATTATCAGACATTAAATGTGAATATTTTTTTAATAAGAATTTGAACTTTGCTCCACCACATTATAAGGAGTTAACCCATTTTACTATATCAAATTCCCATTTGTTAATTTTACATCCACTTAAGAAGTCTTAGCACTAATATTTGGAAACTAAATAAATACAGGCATTTTAAACTTTGCCCTATCACTCAACCCTCCCCCCCTCCCAAAAAAAAAAACACTAGCATTTTCTATCTCTTACTTGGTCCGCCTCTAAAGTAGTGTTTGGTACAGTGGAGGGGAAGGAAGATTTTTTTAAATTTTTTCCCCTTCCCTCCAAAACCTCCTCCCTCTCAATTTAGCGGGATGTTTTCTTCCCCTTGAACCAAACAGGGCTTAAAAATAATTTAATTTAAATGTATTTTGTCTAAGTTTGGATATCAATGACTTATTTTAAGCTATTTTTATTTTATTATTTTAATAATTGATATTTTTTAAAATATGTTTTGAGAGCAAAAATAATAAAAACAAGTGTTTCTCATATTATTTCTTATTTTCCAGAATAATAATCTTAAAATACTTAAAAGATATTTTCATTTTCTATTCTTTTCAAAACAATATTTATTTTTTATTTTTTAAAACACTTTCTAAAAATACATTACCAAACAATTTTTTTATTTTTATGTTTTGAAAAACAGAAAAGTGTTTCAAATAGGTTGCTAAACAAGCCCTAAAATTTTTTTCCTTTTAGAAAGCGACAAAAGCATATGGAAACAAACATAACCATGTGAAATGTTGCTAAAAATAGCCACACCAACCATTTATCACAAGAAAGAAACCTCTTTATAATTTAGAAAAAAACGTTGGGAGGTTACTTTCATGTTAAATTTAGAAATTGTTGCTATAACTTCTGGGCTTTAATCTGGAATTGAAATCCTGAGCGAGTTCAGTTTTCCCCCACATATATGTACATTTTAATGATATCAAATTAAACAAAATTAAATATACGAAAAAATATGATCTTGAAATAATTTAGATAATAAATACTTTGCACAGAGTCGAATATACCATCTTTCCTAAGTAATGAAATTTAAGACTGGGATTCAGAACTTCAGTGACAATCCAGCTGACACCAAATAGTAACATAACATACCTTTCGTCTTGCGACACCCCTAAGTAAGAAGGGACCAATTGAGCCCTCATGGGCCCTAGCTTCAAGTATTATCTTCATTTTGGGCCCACAATATGTCCTGATCCATATATAGTGGGCCGATAGTAGGCCCACTTCACATGGGGCTTGTTCCCTTGGTTAAAATTTTACAATTATAATTTCAGGCTAGCAATATTTATATTTAAAAAATTATAAATTGACATGAATCCTAATGAAATATTATTTTAAAAATATGTAAATTTTATATTTACAAAAATTAAAATATTTTGGAATTTAATATTTTAAAATATTCTAAATATTGTAAGTTAGACCTTCCCTATTGAATATCTATGCATTCAAATAGAAGAACACAAGAGAGTGAGAAACATGCGTCTTCTTTTCTCTCCCCAATTTCTCATTCTAAGTTATATGATAGCGTAGGTAGTTTTTACACTTTTGATTAGCCCCCCTCTTATTGTAGAGAGATGGTGGATAATGAGAAGAAACTATCATCTATGTTGAACTACATTTTGTAATCTCTTTTAATTTTTTTTTTTTACCATTGTAATCTCTTTTAATTAATGTATCTCTTTTCACTCAAATATATATATATAGATATAATATATACATACTTGACATATTCTCTTTTCTTAGATGCACAAGATATCAACCAAACTATATTTAGTTTAATTTTTTTTAGATGTATTTTTTTTTTGGAATTATTTTAGAAGAGCGGTTGACATCCTAAAAAATCTGTAAGTAATGTAAAACTCTTTATTTAATACTTCATTTTAAAAGAATAATAAAGAGAAAGAGAATAAAATGGGAATGATAATATGAAAAGTATCATTTATGAATCCTTATTTTTACTAAGCATCTTATATTGGAAATAGCAAAGTTTTTCCAAAATATTTTATAACTTAGAAAAGAGAGTTAATACGTTAAATTCAAAAAACAATGCAATATTATCTAATTGTAACATCAACACAATTGATTATTTGGGAAA
>NW_026555333.1:44926663-45005415 GCF_029017545.1 Prosopis cineraria
CGACTTCCTGGAAAACTACTACACCATGGCCAGAACGACAACTAGAGTTCACGGTCGAGGAGTACGAGGATTCCTGATAGGTCTAGCAGACAAGTTCCTTAGAGGGCTCTACGACCTTGGAGAAGAAGGTGTCCCTCACAGGAGTCCCTCCTATGGGGTGCTTGCCCTTGGAAAGGACTATAACATTCTGGACAACCATGGATGTGTGGAGAAATACAACAACGTGGCTTTGGAGTTCAATGGGAAGTTAGGTCAGTTGGTGAAGAAGCTGAATAAATGAGCTTCCTGGGTTTCAGTTGATCGATGCAAATGCCTATGACTTCGTATTGCAAATTATCACGCAGCCTTCTCGTTTTGGTAAGATCTTTTCTTAATTACATCTCTTTTAATTTGCTGCTCAAGTAGCTAGCTCGTAGTCTTTCTAATCTTAAGGATTGGGCTGAGAATTAAATAATTTAGTTCTGTGGTTCCATTTCTAGGTTTTACATAGAATACAATAGCATATATTGTACGTAGAATCCCAAATGATGCCTTTGATTTTGCTGGCTACCAAGCTAGTTCAGTTAGTTCATGCTTCTTTAATTTTGCAAGTAAATACGCCCTCCTGTCCTTGCTAATTACAGGACAAAATTAAGATCCTATTCGGTAATTAATATGAAGCAAATTAAAGATGTAGTAGTTAATTGTTTTTCTAATATTGCCTGCCCATCTTTAATTGCACCAATTGTAATTTCTAGACATGCTTTATTGAGGTCATTAATGTTAGTGAAAGGTAAAATTGGAAAGTCAAACGTTTTTTACAAATTTAAATATATTTACTGAGTATCATTTTTTAAGAAATTAAAATTTGTTGCCTTTATAATTAGAAACGGAGGAGTATGGAATACTCTCTCTAGTTCTTATTATAAACCAACACTTGAAAGTTCTTTTGGATCCTTAATATAACAAAAAGTTAGAATACTTATTTTATTTTCTAATTTTACCCCTTATTTATTTATATGATTTGAATTCATAGACCACAATTTAATCTCTTCATCCTATTTTATAAAACATTCTTTGAGATGATTTGGTGTTTCAAAATATAAGACATTTTGAAAAAATATAAATTTTCATAAATGATGATTATTTTAATATTATTCTTTATTATTTCACTCCTTAAATAAAATTTTTCCCCTCCTATTAAAGAAGGGAATTTTGAAAGTTTATAGAAAAATTAAGATTCTCTAATTATATTTAATGAATTTCAATGTATATAGAGCTTTGTTAGAAAAATGTGGTTATAATGTCAAAATTGAAAGGTACATACTGCTTGTTTAACATTTTTAGGATTAACTACTATTTTTTAATACATGTAAAATGGTTTAAGTTCACTTTATACTCTTTTCAGTCCTATTTATAAGGTGGGAAGAAAATTTTTTTAGTCTTATTTATTAGTCATATCATTAATATTTACTTTACTTTAAATTTCTCTCCTTTACCTTCTATCAAATGTTGTTGAGAGAAAGTACATTATGAAATATATATACTTAATAAGGGCAAGTTTTAAGAACTTATTAGATTTTTAGACATAATTCATATTTTTAATTTTTTTCATAATTATGATAATATATTAGAAAGTAACTAATAAATGATTAAGAGTTAAGAAATACTTTCTCTGGATCATAATATAAGTGTCTTTTAGAAGCACCCTTCGATCTAAAATACAAAACATTGGGGTAATTTTATGTTTTTTTATAACCATTTATACGTTTTACCTTTTTTGTTATTTGTTTTTAAATTTACATTTAAAAAAATAAATTTCAACTATTATTTTTCATAAGCATGAATTAATTGCTAAAGAAATATATGGCGTTCTGGAAAGAGTATTAAGAAACGGGGGAAGCCCTGATTGAAAGCTGAAAGTTACTTGAATCTGAGACAGCCATTTATGGATATTAAATAAACATTGATGTCTTGAGTCTCGAGATTTGAAAGCACACCAAACAACAGAGCAAGTAATAAGTGTTGAGTGTTGTTTGTTTGGGCAGGTTTTGAAGATGCGGGAGTGGGGTGCTGTGGAACAGGCAGATTTGAGATGGGTTTTATGTGCGATCCAAACAGTCCCTTCACTTGCCCTGATGCTAATAAATACGTATTCTGGGATGCCATCCACCCTTCTGCCAAAACCAGTCAGCTTGTCTCCAATTATCTCATTCAAACTCATCTCTCCCAGTTTCTTTGAGCTTATTCTTTCCATGGCTTCCCTAGCTCTCTTCATACATATTCATAAACCTTCATCACCAAAACCTCTTTTATATATCATTGCTATAATTATTTTAAATGTGATTAAATTTACTGTATTACTATTAGCTTTTGATTTTGATGCTTAATAATTTGTTGTTTGAAAAGATATCCTTTTCTCCCTGAAAAAACATGGAGATGTGCAATATTTATTGTGGCATTTATCTATCGTGCATTATATTAACAGTCTTTTTTTCCCTATATTATTTTATTAATGATCGGTTGGACTATGATCGTTCTATTAAATTGTGAACTGGCGGTATTTTCAATCAAATTTGATTTAATCTCGGGTCTGGTTTTCTTAATATTAACAAGGGATGTTAATTGTCACATCATGGTAACTACATGAGCAAGACATGATGCGGGACGTACAGATTTCATAGTTTGATTATTATTACAGTATTCGCGGCATAATTTTTTGATCCGTACAAAGAACGAACTTTCTCACTTGTATGTTGGAAGTGACAGGATTTGATTGTGAATAGATGTTATATTCGGAGGCCAATTAATTAAATGGGACCCAGGGAAGGGGAATTAGTGGTTGATATTCAAAATCAAGAGCGAACAAACGACTAGAATTTGATAACTTGGGGCCCCCACACGGAATCACGACACGACCTGGATCACGGGTGAATGGCATCAAAGAATGATCAAGTTCATCATTTGGAGAAAACAAAGCTGAAAAAGGGCGGGAACGCACATGAATCTTGTGCGTACGGCTTGAAGAAGAATCAACAATAGGGACACCACCAGACTTTTTGATTCAAGGGTGCGTGGCTTGCATGAAAAAGAATCATGGGGATAATGAGTTGAGAACACGCATCATCAGCACAGCTTCGCCCATGTTGAGTTCTTGCTCTTCATCCTCAATGGCGTCACCACTCGCTTCCTAATAAGCATGCATCAAACAGTACATGTATCAAGCTTAGTGCGTAGGTTGGAGTACTTCATTAATTAAGAGCAGAAATTAAAGGAACAAGAAGCGTTTGGATTCCTTACAGTCACAGGAGGGAGGTTGAGATCGATGTGAAGAGGCTTTGATTGCGTTATTAATATTTGGGAGAGAGTGTGACGAAGTTGGGTGATGAGTGTGTGAAACCACACGGACTCGTAACCTGCTATTGCTTTCATGGCACTGGCTCTGCAGGAGAACTCAGTCTTGGCTGCTTCGGAAACTCCCAGACGCTGCATGTACTCCACTATCACTTCATTCATCTCTCCCACTCTCTCCTCTCTCTCCTGATGACCCATGTGTGTGTGTGTGTGTGTGTTTGTGTGTCACAAGACGCGAAACTTACATTCAGGATTTGATTAACGTTAGCTTGAGTGTCCCTTTTATAGCAGCCGAGGCAACAAGACTTCATTGATGTTTGCTAACGTACGCTTGCAGCGTTTTGAGTTTAGAGACGATGGTCTGTCGGGGGAATAATATAATAATGCCAATTTTTCTGACACAAGAATCCAAAAAAAGTAACTTCATGAGTTATAATTCCAACTTCACATCGTCCATTTCACACTTTCGCCGCCAGGTCCCACAACCACGAGACTATTATAAACTCGCTAGTCCCTTGCATTATTGTACAGGTGTTCACGGGACGGGACGGAATCGAAATACCCCCGTTTCACGTCCTATTTTAAAAAAAAGATTGAGATTAAATTTTAATCCCGTGTTTCATCCCGTCTCAAAAGTTGTCCCGTCTAGTTAAGAGTTGGGATGGGACCGGGACAAGATCAGGATGTCCTGCTGTCCCGATAAATGGAATAAGATCAAAAAAAGATTTGGATAATAACGTTTATTAAAATTTTAAATTATATAATTATTAATTTTAAAATTAAAATAACACAAGTACATAAATAACAATAATTTACAATTGATTATTGAATTATATTAATCACAACTACATATTATAATAAAAAATACAAGTGATCTTTATGTTATAAGATTAGTAACAACAGGCAAGTCAAATACAACATCAAATAATTGTTCTTCTACTTTAGTGAAGATGTACTAAGCTAATTACTCTTCTAAAAATAAGTAAGAAATATGTTATAAGTAAAAGTTATTAAATAAATAGATATAAGAATAAATTATATTAATATAATTAATATATTATAAAGAAAGATATAGCCATATTTAACCCATGCTATTAAAATTATCAATATAAAAATACTTTAGTTTTAAATAAGAATTGCAAGTATTAAAATTATAATTAATATAATTAATATAAGTATAAATTATATTAATATAATTAATATATTTAAAATAAAAAAAATATATATAATATTCGGGACGGGACGGGACATCCCGATGGTAATTCTGTGTCCCGTCCCGTCCCGTCCCGAACCCTTTTCCTGTCCAGTTTCGTAAAGTCCCGTCCTGATTATTTTCGGGTCAGGATAAGACCCATCTAGATATGATCGAGATGATATCGGGCCCATCGAAACGGATCCAGACTGAACATCCTTAACATTATAAACTGTGCTCGGATGCGTGAATGCCATAATGCAGTCATACAGCTGTGGATTATTTGGTTGTTAAAAAAAAATAAATGAATTAAAAAATAAAAATAAAAATGGACTAGATTATCATCTAACTTGTGATAAATATGATAAAATTTGATATCATGTACCACAAATATAAGAATCACCATACCCTTAACAATTTTTATGAAATAATTTTTTTTTTCTTTCGTAAACATGACTGACTCATCTTCTTTTTATATTTATTATCTATTTATTTTCAATCCATTTTACCATCTTCTTTTCGAACAACGAGTCAAAAGTTCAGGTGACACAATCCGATATGTCTTGGATAACTAAAAGTAGAATTGATTCGAATGATGATATTGCAATGGGATGATAGATAATGATTGCGTGATATAAATAGTAACTTGACCTTATTATTTTATTAGCATTTGATCCTACTTTGCTTGAACTGGAGTGCTCTTTACTTTTCAAAATATAAATAATCGGATGATCTGTGAGTATTATTTATTACCATGCTATGAGTATAAGATTTTTATATTTTGTTGGATGATCACTACCATGTGTGTGTTATATGTTATATTTCCTTGTTATTTTCTTGTCAGAAGGGCCGTTGTTAAATCTCAAATGATATATTGAATGAATAATAATAGGTCCATTTATATTGCAGACAAGATATTTAAACTTTTAAATTGTATAACTTTCAGACGATAATTGATTTGTAATTGTGTGAACGATATTAGTAACCTATCTTTCAAAGAACACTTGTATGATTTGTGTAAACAGTAGTAAGACAACGTGTTAAATGTGTGGCCAGATAAGAACATAGGTCAAACACATTAAAAGCTACAAACCAATTCAAAATTTTCTTACTTAATCAATTCCTTAATTACTTTATTGGCGGTGGCGCCATTGATCTTCACTTCATATGGAGTCATATCAATTACTCATCGCTTTGCCTATGCATGCATGGATGTATGTCACTCAAGCTGAAGCTTAATTATATTTAGTAAACTATTCACGATCATGATTACGGTTTGAAACACGTTTTAGTAAGTACCATAATCACCGACAAAGCAAAAGAAAGTACCGTGTGATCTTTGCGACTTTAATTTACATTTCACAGCGCCATTTTCCTCGTAGTGTGTACCGATTCCTGTTAACCCAAATATTATGTCAGTAGAACTTAAATTACCTTACCAGATGAAAGATGAGAGAAAACACTGAGAAATTTGAAGATAAATTAAATAGAAAATAAAATCCATAAATTTAGGTAAAAATATATACATTTAGAGTAGAAGATAAAATAAAACGATATATATATACAATAAAATAAAATATGGTTAGATTTTAATATATTTCAAATTATCTTAGAGTTTCTTTAAAATCAGTCTTGTATCTGATAGTATTTTTAATATTAAGAAAAAAACCAATAAATATACCTGCCATTATGCTATGATAAATTTAAAAAGCCTTATTTATTCTAATGTACGCGCTTTTGCTCTCCTTACACCAAAAAAAAAAAAAAAAAATTCAAAAGCTCTAATTGAAATCTTAAACCTATCCTAGAGCATCCACTCTCTTTCTTTATTTTCTCTCATGCGATCATAATTTGGGGTATTCATGGAATGGGATAGAATGGAACCGGACTAGGCCAGAACCCTATCTCATGTCTTGTCTCAAAAAGAATAATATGAAATATATATTTAGTTTTCAATTTACATTCACCAAATATCTATTTTTAAGAAGTAACTATTCGTTAGAATTGGTAAAGTTAAAGTACATCGTAAATATAATTTGAATAGACTTTTGAAGCAAAACAAACAAACCCTAAATTTTCGTCATGTGTTTTATCTCTTATCTTATTTGGGACTAGTAATGGACAGGATCAGATCAAGTAATATGGATAAAAAAGACAGAATGAAATGGAAATGGAGAACTATAAAAAATTAAACAGCTAACTAAGAAACTACTAGAGTGATAATAAATGACAAGAGATTGAATTGGCAAAAACAGACAGCTCTTGCTCTCGCAAATTTTCTATAATTATTTATAATGAATATGAAAAATAAATGGCTGATAACAAGGTCGATGAATGGAGATCTGACTCAATTAGTAGCAATAATCAGCGTGAATACAAATATAAATGCTCTTAATATCTCTTCCCAAAATGCCTTTCTATGTTGGGAATAATCTATGCTTTGGCATGTTGGAAAACAATCTGCCATCCCTCGCGAAGCGAATGATGAGAGACTTTCTTAAGAAGATCAATTAAGCTTAGGAAGTATAGATTTGACCATTATTTGAGTAAAAGTTTAAGAAAATGAAATGAGAGTTGAGATTTTTTTGGTGGGATTTGATCATTAAAATTATGTTTAATATTACACCAATGGAATCACGTTGGGTTTATGGTATGGCCTTATGCAAAATTGGAAATCAAAGGGTAGAGTGTCATCCATCTTTTGTTTTAAATAAGGTTATCAAAACCAAACCAATTGGTTTAACCAGGAATCGGCAAGGTAGCCAGTCTAGAAGCAAGGCAAAAGTGGGGGGAGGAAGAATTGCTGGTGAGCAATCCAAACTGGCACTAAACCGAGGACAACCAGAAGAAGCGGCAGATCGTTTTAATGATCCAGGTGGTTCACATTTATTTATTTTTCCTTCTCCCCAATTTTCTAAAAACAATATGGCTTTGTGTGTTTTTTTTTGTTTTTTTTTAAAGAATGCGAAGGGACCAAAAGGGAGGCTATCGCACACATCTCACACTTAGGTACCCTAATTCCTAAACCTAAACCCCATCCTCAATTTGCCTCTGCTCTCTTTGTGCATTGGTTCATCTCCATCTCCTCTTGCGATTGCAGCTAAGCCTTCCTCTTTTTGAAGTTTGACCGTCCTCATCATCGTCCCAACCTAGCTTGTCATTCGAGATTCATCGTCTCAAGTTGTCATTCATTGTCTCTGCTCATTCATCCTAGCTCTCTTCATTGCTCTGAATCTGTCTAGTCTCATAATCGCCTACCTCTTCCTTGTTATCAACACGCCAAAGTTCCTTGCTTTTCTCTTTTCACTTTAAACTTGTCAATTAGTGAATGGATTTAGCTTGTTAAATGCAAATGGGTATTTAATAATTAACGAATGATTAACTGTTAAAATATAATCTACATTTGTCTTTTTCTACAATCAACTTCTTTCAAATTTTTAAATTTGTCAATTAGTGAATAGCTTTTTGTTAAATGCGAATGAATACTTGTTAATTAATAATAAATATTTGTTAAAATATAACATATACTTGTCCTTAGTTTCCTACAACCAAACTCTTTCAGATTTTTGAACATGTCAATCAGTGAATGATTTCTTATTAAATGTAAATAGATAATTGTTAATTATTAAATGATTATTTATTGAAACATGATCTACATTTTTTTTCTTCCTACAACCAAGCTCTTTCATATTTTTAAATTTGTTAATTAATAAATGACTTTTTGTTAAATATGAATGGTTACTTGTTAATTAATGTATGACAATTTGTTACTTAAAAAGAAAAGAAAAGAAAAACATGGGTATCATAGTCTTTCTCCATCTAGAATTATTTTCAAATTAGTCTCTTAATCCTGCAACAATATTTTATAATCTTTTGATTCTTTTTTAATATCAAATATTCTCAATCGTCTTTGAATGATATTTTCAAAAAAAAAAAAACTTTATAATTCATAAAAACCAACAAGCTCTCCACCGACAAACACAAATGGCAAGCCAATGAGCCATGATGTACTATATATTCTAACTTTTACCAACATGCATTAATCTGGTTTCGTCTGCACAGACTTTTAATGGAAAGGGCACTGACAAGACACACGAAATACAAATAGAGACAACACGCGACTTTTTGATTCCACACAAGCGAATCGTGAGCAATCATGGAGAAGATGAGTTGAGAACACGAATCATCAGCATAGCTTCGCCGCTAATTTCTTGCTCTTCATCCTCAATGGCGCCATCACTTGCTTCCTAAAAAAGCATCCAACAGTACAGAGGTTGGGACAACGTAATGAAGAACAGAAATTAAAGGAACAAGAAGCGGTTGGATTGCTTACAGTGAGAGGCAGGTTGAGATCAATGTGAAGGGGCTTTGATTGTGCTGTTATTTTGGAAAGAGTGTTATTAAGTTGGGTGATGAGTCTGTGAAACCACACGGACTCGTAACCTGCCATTGCTTTCATGGCAGTGGCTTTGGTGCAGAACTCAGTCTTGGCTGCATCAGAAACTCCCAGACGCTGCATGTACTCCACTATCACTTCATTCATCTCTCCCACTCTCTCCTCTTTCTCCTGAGCCATATATATATATATGCGCTATATATATAAGCTATATATCTCCTCACAAGACGCAAAATATCATGTAGATGTGGGTACGCTCTTTTATAGCAGCAGATTCGCACTTGTGAGCCAACAATATCTGATTGATGTTCGTTAATGTGAGGACCTAACGAATTTAGGGACGATGATTGTGGGCGCAATGTCAATTTTCCTGACAAGAAAGAATTAGAAAAAGAGTCACTTTTTGGATTGCCAGAATTCCAACTTGGGTCGTCCGTTTCACACCCTCGCCGCCAGGCCCCACAAGGACATTGAAGTCAAATTGTATACTTACTCCGAATTATAATATAAGACATTTTGTTTTAAAATTTTATTTGATTTAAAATTAGGATATTAGATATTTTTTTTTAAAAAATCATATACTAAAATTTTAATTATTATTATCAAAGCTCTTATATAGAATATTTAATGAGGATATAAATAAAAAGATGTGAACTTTTTAAAAATTTAAGTTTTCAATTAACATTATTTATAAATAATAAATTGATTAATTATAACTTATATCATAGTTTGGAGGAGTAATATTAATCATATCCAATAAACTCTCTCTTGTATTAACATGAAACTGTTTGCTGATGCTACAATGCAATTAAAACATCATCTCCGTGACGCAGCACGATATCGTAGATAACTAATAATAGAATGGCTTCGGGTGATGATATTTCAATGGTACAATGATCGATCATGATTGCTTACTTTGGTTCAAATTATAAGACGTCCTTTAAAAAAAATTTTAATTTTAATATAAGACACTTAATGAAGTATTAATGATTATATTATAGTTTTTCAATATTACCTCTAGTTTTAAATTTTATCTTTGTGTATAAAAAAATTATTTCTAACTTAGCCTTTATTTGTAAGGAAGGGAGACACACGTACCCATGCACACATACAAGTTGTCAATGTTGGGTTCAAATCCAGATCTCTTCCAAGTTTATTACACTTTGAATAAAGAATATAATGCAAACTTAAAAGAATTATTTAAATACAGGTAAATTAAAAGTTTATTACACTTTGAATAAAGTTAATAATTTAACTATCTATCTTTTGATTTTAATGAGGTAGTTAGATTGGTGTCTAGAAACCTGAGGGAGTATATAGTAACTTGACATCATAATTTTATTAGCATTATTTCAATTATTTTGCTTGAACTGGTGGAGTGCTCTTTGCTTCTTAAAATTATCGGAAGATCTATGAGTAGTATAATATATACTCACTTTGAGATGTGAATTTAACATTTTTATATTTTGTTGTCCCGACACTACAATATATATTTCCTTGGACATATAGGTCCTGAGTTACCTTTCGTTCCGATCCTTTAATTTGCACAAAACCGAAAAGATTATAAAATATTCTTTTAGGATCACAATATAAGATTTTTCAAGAAGTCTTGTTTGGTTTAAAATATATACAAGATATCAGGTAGCTTTTGTAATTATTTTACCAACCATATCTCTATTTCATTTATTACTTGTTTTCTTAAAAAAATAATGCATTGTAATTTTAATGATCATTATTAAAATATTCATATAAAATATTTAATGAGGATACAGTTTTTTTTACCATTAATGAGGATATAGTTGAAAAAAGTAAAAAAAAAATTAAGACAGAGACCTAATTTTTTAGAACTGTGAAGTAATTACTATTCCCTCTATCCTAGTTTATAAGACAATCTTAAATAAAATACATATTTTAATAAAACTTATCAGATATATTTTATAAATTTATTTTTTTAAGACAAAAATATAAACATTAAAAAATTCTATTTATTTAATAATTTATTTGTAAAATAATATTAAAGAGAAAGAATATAATCAAAAAATAATATTAAAAAATATCATTAATTAAATTTTATTTTTATTAAAACATCTTATTCATTGTCAAATCTGTCTCAGAAGAATGGTATAAATTGGGAGAGAGACAATGATTTCTTTTACTTTGGCCAAAAGAAGTATTAAAGTCTGATTTGTGTAAACAGTAAGAAGAAAAGGGTGGGATATTGTCTGATGAAAAGCTATAAGCCAATTCAAATTTTGTTTCTTAATTTGCACGAAACCGGAAAGATCGAAAGCATTACAACTGATCATATGCATATAAGAAAAATTTATATTTTTAATTAAATTAAAACAGGTATGTTTTTTTATAGATTATTTATTTTATAATAAATTCTTGTTATCAATATTGTTAAGATATTAAGATCCATATATTTTAACTTGATTAGATAAAAATATATTGAATATATAAGATTAAATGTATAAGTCTTGTCTAGCTATATATATCACTTGAAAATACTTACCAAAGTCTAAGAGAAGTAGGTAAATCATTGATATTGTTTGAAAAAAAAATTATATCATTTGGCTTTTATTAGATGTATCATATTTTAAAACATTCATCTCTCATATATATACTCCCTCCATTTAAAAATATAAGGTATTTTTAATCGAATTTCATCTCCTAATAGTATAGTTACCTATTTTCAAATTAACCCTATCTTTTCATATTTATCCTCTATTAAATATCCTACAATAAATATAAAGTCATTCATCAATAGGGGCATTTTTAAAAAAATAATGATTACATCTCAAAAATTAAGGCATTTTTGAACATACAACTCCTAACAAAATGCCTTATATTTTTAAATGAAGGAAATATATATATGCAACCCCTTGCCTTTTTCTTTTTTAGAATAAACTCCCTTGCCTTACTAATGAAAAATTGTGAAAGAATAAAATTAAAATGAGATAATTAATAATATTCCTTTTCATGCAAAGTGACCCATGAAAGGATTATATATTTCTCATAATGAATGACATACATAGGATCCGAGGAAAGCGCACGCTAGTAAGGCAAATTAAGGCTAAGCACATATATATAATTTGCTTGAATTTAGATTCAATGACTGTAATTAATACAGACATTGAGTACTTATACTATCTCAATCATTAAAATATAAATCAATAATTTAGATAAATTTACTCATTTATTAATCTTAAGTGAAGTACAAATTCGTAACTATTAATTTAAATTTTAATGGTTTAGATGGTACAGACATTCAGGCATTCAATATGATGAATCATAATTGCTTACATATTTTTTTTCTTATTAGAGGTAGTCTAACCTAAGGCATGCAGTCGGGTATTAAATATAAACATTCTCGACATAAATCCAAATTTTGATTTATTGTATTATGCTGCTAGTGGCAGTTGGTGGCTAAGCATCTATTTTAAGTTATTTATAATGTTTAAAATTCAGCATTCATGATTACAGTTTGAAACATGTTTTAGCTGTAAACCATAATCACGTAATATAATTATAAATCACCGACAAAGCATAAGAAAGCAGTGTGATCTTAGCGACTTTACATCTCAGCGCGCCATTTTCCCCAAAGCGTGTGATCATTTTTGTCAAACTAATATTATGAGAAATTTATCCCTACTTTCGTGTTTGAAATATTTTTCATATGTATTAAAAAAAATTATTTATTACAGTTTTATTAATTAAAGAAATAAATATTACTCCCTCCATTCAAAAATATAAAACATTTTTTAAGGAGTTAGATGTTAAAAAATGTAAGGTATTTTTAATCTTTCGAGGTGTAATCATTGTCTTTATTTCAAAAGTGCCTCTATTGATAGTGACTTTATATTTATTATAGGGTGTTTAATAGGAAAAAATATGAAAAGATAAGATTAGTTTGAAAGTAGATAATTATTTTATTGAGAGGTGAGATTTGATTAAAAATGCCTTATATTTTTTAATGGAGAAAGTATTATAAAAAAATATAACCAACGAGAACAGGGGAGGACTGATGCTTCGTCATTTATTCAAAGACTATCATGCTTTTTGGGTCTCTGTCTTTAGTTTGTGGGTCTTTTATTGTAATTTTTTATTACTTTTTGTAATTTTTAAAGTTTTTTTATCATTTTTTAATCAATTAATGATAATAATTAATTTTTATTAATGATAAAAATGAGATTGTATCATTTTTAAAAGTTGAAGAGAAATATTCCATAAAATAATAAGTTTAGAAACCTAGATATTACTAGATCTATAATTTAATGGTCAATTTACTCTTTCATTCTTTTAAATTTGTAAAGATCTTATTTTACATTTTAATAAGAGGATATCTGTACACAACTAAAAAAAATTCAGAGAAGTTGGAAGACGTTTGATCTAGACCTTTAGCTTTCACTTTTATACGTAGACCTTTAGTCCCTTTCCTGTCTCTTGCTCCACCGCCATGCAATATAATAGTTTACAAATTCACATGCGAGTTGAACGTGATTGAAGGTCCTAATGCTGACATCAATTTTTTTATGTATATTGATTAGTTTTATTGATATATCTCAAGTAAATAAACAGTATAATTCACACTTTAGAAGATCCATTAATAACCTCAAAACCCAATAATTAATTAAAAAAACCAACAAAGAAACATGCTGGCCGCAGTTATATGGTCGAATTTAAACGAATTCGGGAGATTAAAGTTATCAACTCAATGAAAATTAAGAGCAAAAGAGTATTAAAAATGGCAACTCATAGTAAACAATCAATATAATACATCTATAAAAAGATGTTGCAAGTTGTGCCGTTTATATATATATATATATGTATATCGAATTTCATGCAAATGCATGGTTCCAACTATAGTTTAGTTATAAAAGCTAAACTTAAATGTCATCTCATGCGCTATAGCTATAAACATGAAGAAAGAAACACAATTTAATTTAATTATCCGTGCATGATCAATACGTGAGAGAGAGGATTTAATTTTCTATAAATTCATATACTATGTATGTATTTGTGGGATTCAAGAGCCACTTAAATTTGTTTTCCCTTTCAGTAGACCATTGATCAACTCTCGTAGTCTTAAAGAGCTCTTTTATTCTAAAGCTGTTGATCTTGTTAAAAGTTACAAGTGAAGAAAAAATTAACGATATTTATAAAAACTTACTCAATTACTAAAAATAAACTTATTGTATGTACTCTCTCCGTTAAAAAATATAAAGTATTTTTAACTGAATCTTACTCTTAACAAAGTAGTTACTTACTTTTAAACTAAGCCTATCTTTCTATTTTTATTCATATTAAATACCTTACAATAAATATAAAATTATTTATCAATAGGGATATTTTGATAAAAAGATAACGATTATATTTCAAAAAATTAAAAATATCTTACATTTTTTAATATTTAATTCCTCAAAAAATACTTTACATTTTTTAACAAAAGGAGTATAAATTTATATAATCTTTTGGAAAAATGTTTGCAGTTTCTTTATTTTTTTTTCTTTCTATCATCATCAATAGAAAAACCAATTTATATTTACAGTCACATGGCATGGACAGCCTATAGATGACATGAAGTACTGGGTACACATGCAAGAATTTCTCAACCTTGTAAGTTGATGGCTCTGGTGATCAATTGACATGAAGTATGTCTTACTTGATACAGTACTAGCTACGTCAGAAAAAGTAAGGCATGTTAAGGTTTATTAAGACAACCTGATTACTGGTCCTACTGTATGTGAGAATCTGGTCTGTCGAGGATTCAAACTCCAATTATTATTTGGATTTATTTGTCTCCTGCCGGATGGAGAGCGCCTATAAAAGGGGCTGTGAAGTGAAGAGAGAATACATCAAACTTTGTTTCTATAGAGCAGCATCGATTGCTTTTTCTAGTTTGCAGCTATATAGTATGGCTCTGGAGTGGGACGTGGTGAAGATGAACCAAGTGATCTATGAGTACCTGGACCAACTGGGAGTGACGGAGGGATCCAAGAGAGAGTTCGTGAGCAGAGTGAACGACGACATGATCGGAATGGCCAGTTTCAGGTCCCTCTGGTTCCACACCTTCACCACCCAACTCCATCAAATCCTGGACCCACCACTCATCGGTGATTGCTCAGTTACTGATCCATCAAAGGTTCGCCGCATAAATCTCAATGAATCTGTAAGTAATAGTAAGTAATGCACTAATGTTTTCTTTCCCTTCCTGCATATTACTATGGTCGACGTTAATTCTTGCTTATTACTAGGTTGCGATCAATGTCGGTGCCGAGGATGAAGGAAAACGGATGATGAAGGATCCGAGGAAGAGTACTCCCAAGATCCGTCAATTATCCGATGAAAGCGGCGGAGCAATGGTGATTGAAGTGGAGTCGGCACTGCGGTCGTTCTCGGTTTGTATAAGGGCAAATCCTCGGTCTTTGTACTTCTTTCTGCCCATTGTTCTCCTCTCTTCTCTTGCTTTGCTTTCCTCTCTCTGTTTTGCTCAACAACGAACACACACACAGTGTCCTTCCTATAAGGTTCTGAAATTCTGAATGATCTTCTCAAGAAGAGATGCCTCCGAGGGAATCCAATACGCCGCCGTTTTACTCTCAAGTGCTACGATGCTATGTACGCTCCACCGTACGGTCAACAAGCTTTCTATTGTTGGCCAAACTAAAAATGTGATATTCTTGTCAGAGATGCGAGATTCCTTTTGTTTCGTTTTGTTTATATAATATTAATATTTTGATAAAGGATCACAGAACATTCTTATACGCTATTGGCGTGTTTTCATAACAAATCATTGAGTTCACTGGCCAGCTTATTAAATTAAACTAATATAGATGGTTTTAAGTTTAATAAAGGGAATATGGTGGCTTAAACATGATATTTTAAGTTTGAGTCCATGTACATTTAGAAAACATGAAGAGTTATTTTAATTAAATTTGACAATGTTTAAATTTGACATAGTTAAATTCTGATATAAAAAAATTATAAGAATATACAATTGTATCCAAACTATATATGTATAAGTAAAGAATATGAATTATTTCTCAACTTTCATTTACAAGGCACGTGATAAATAATTATAAGCGTGGACTGTGGAACCCAATTAGCAATGGCTTAAAAATTGACACGTCAGCTGTGGCAATTTATAACATTGGGCATTGGCCATACACACACATATATACAGATTCGCGTTCGGTGCTCATCAGATGCTCATCACGCAAGTGAGTTATCTTTGCCTTTCATTTCAACTCAAAATCATCTCTATTGTTGATTCTAAATTAATTTTTAAATATTTTAAATATTATATTTGTTAAAATAAAAAGATTAATATTAAATTTTAACAATCCTAATTATATTTAAATAGTTAATTTGTAAAAATTATAAAAAATTTTAATATTAAATTAGATTGTTATCTGTATGTATTGTCCAGAGTATGTATATTTGAATAGTTAATTTGTAAAAATTATAAAAAAAATTTATATTAAATTGAATCATCTAAATTTAAATATATACTGATAAAATTAATTATGAAAATACTTGAGAGAGAACAATCCCTTAAATGACTTCAAATTCTTTGGAGGATTAGTCTCACAGCTACTGACTGTGAGAATATCTTGGATAACCAAAAAAAAAAGATTATGAATATGTTTATTAAAATTTGACATTTTTTTACACATTTTTATTTTAATAAATATAAAATTAAAATAAAAATAAATACTTAAATCTGGAATGTCCAGATTCCAACAGAGGTGACGGATATCATAGTACCCATCATCTATTGAATATTGAAGACAGTCCATATTTAATATTTAAAATTTGTATAATTTTCATTTCAACAAATATAATATTTAGATTATTTAAAAATTAATTTAAAATCAACGGTAAATATGGATTTGAATGGAAGTGAAGGGCAAGATCACTCATTTGGTGCAATGGGAATCCATATATATATACAGATCATTCAGAGTTTTTTCTCCCCCCTCCTTTTTGGCCTTTTTGGGGTCAAAAGTATGTATTATTTTATTCACAGCAAGACATAAACAAGGTTATCCAACCCCCGCTTACAACAGTTTTTGTGCAAATAATAATAATAATAATAATAATAATAATAATAATAATAAAAGAATAGGTGGGGTATGGGAATCCCAACATGGACAACATATCCTTTAATTTCAAGAAAATGTCTAACCTTAAGTTGCATCCTTAAAGACCAAATAAGCATCCCAAGCTCCTTCGATGTATAAATGAGAAGTGTTAATAATGGACATGCCTTATTTTCGAGAGAGGAGTCCTTTTCTTCCTCTCCTTTTCTTCTCCACTTCCCTAATCTTTATCCTTCATTCATTCTATAATTTTAAAAAATTATTTAATAAGATGATAATGAATGGTGAAGATTTGAGAAATGAAGGAACAAGGAGAGACCCTCCTCCCTTTATTTTCACTATGTTGTAGCTAACTATTCACCTCCTTAACAAAACATTACATATTTTCTCTGTTTAAAAATGTTTTTAATCAAACTTCACTCATCAATAAATTAATTAATTGTTTTCAAATTAATATCCTCTTTTTATAGTTACACTTATTTTATAGAATGTTTTACTTAAAAATAAATATAAAATAATTTATTTATTAAAGACATTTTTAAAAAAAAAAAGACATTAATTATACATTGAAATTTTAAAAATTATGCCTTATTATACTTTTGAATATCTAACTCTTAAAAAATACATTATATTTTTTAAGGTGAAAGTACCATTGAAACTCCTAATCCCCACACACAAGATTATCTCAATTTGAGATCAAAATTAGGCAACTTTATACTCCGAGTAGCTTCCTAGCTTGGCTTGACTTCCCTAGACAAGTTAAGACTATCAATATTTTTTTTTTTGGCCGACTAAGACTATCAATTTATGTACCATATTCTATTAACAATTATTATATCAGAAGCAACCAACCTTTTGGAGTCATGCAGGTGTATCCTCATCTCATGTAGTGTAATTATAAATTGATTGGAATTTGGAACCCATGGATCCTGCTATGATAAACTTGTGTTCAAAGTGTTTCACTGTAAAGCAATGAACCACAAAGACAAAAGTCACTTAGTACTTGAAAACACTATTAAATGCCACCTTCCTACATTTCAAGAGGCTAAACCGACCCAATAGGCTCTCAAACCTTGCCTTGCTTCTATAAAAAAGGAATCGATAAAATACACTATTAAAAAAAATACTTTTTATATCACTTTTTAACGTCGGTTTAGCAAAAATTTATTGTAAAATGAAAAAAAGGCAATAGTAGTTTTATAAATAAGGTCAAGAGTTTTAACATCAATTATATAAATAATTAATATTACAAGTATTTTTCACATCAGTTATTCAAATAATTGACATGAAAAAGTTGAAAAAAAATTTTAAAAATAAAATTTGAAAATTTTTAACATTGGTTTTGATAATTTTGATGTTGTAAAGAAAAACAACGTTGGTTTTTCAAAAAATTAATGTTGTTTTTCTTTAAAAATAATTCCTCTACATCTCCACTTCCAGCCCATTTCTTTTTCTTCCTCTTCCTCTTTCTTTTCAAGTTCTTTCTTGTCGAACTCACCTAACCTTCAAAGCTTTGACTTTTGCCCATTTCCCGTTGCTGAGAAGCTCTATTCACTGTCTATTATTTTTCTATGTTTTATTGATTTATGAAAATTATAGTAATTGGATTTAAATTATTGTCTTCACATTTTTATTTTTATTCTTTGTAATTTGTTTATTATTTTTTTCTTTTTCTGATATGTTGCTTATGTAAGGGGAGAAATTGAAATTCTTTGGTTTTTTGTTGAGTTTTTTATAAAATGATATTTATATTTTATAATGAATTAAAATTATTATGATAAATTTTGTTGTGTAATTTTGATAGTTAAGGTTTGAGAATTATTATGTTTCCAATATATATATATATATACACATTCAATTGTAGCTAAATAAAATTCCGTAATTGTTGAAATATTGAGATGTCTTATTTTAAAAGGAAACTTTGCCAAATGTTTTTTCTGATTTTTATAAATTGAAGAACAAATATGCTTGAGATAAGAAAGTATATAATTTGGTCAAAATTTTTATTCCTGTGTTTCTTCCTTTTGAATTGTTATATGTTTAAAATATTCTTGGGTTTATTTAAATTTTAAAATTGTTTAAGATTTAAGTTGAACTTGATTGTTGTTGATTTTAGTCAAATTATATGATGAATGGGACATGCAAGGATCAAAATGCGATTAGTTGTGTTTACCCAAATGTAAGTATATATCATTAGATTTTCAAATAGTATGAATAAACCCTTAAGTAGGTACTCTTTACATCTGTTACTTCTATCTCCATTTTATATGATTTTAAATTTGTTTTGATTATTTTTCATTCTAATCTCCATTTTATATGAATAGAAGAGTTTCAGACCACACCTCTTCGAAGCACACATGTTCAGTTTATAGTTGGAAAAAGGTATACATGAGTCATACAATTTATTTCTTGCTTTTATTTAAATGATCTTATTCAAGTATTTATTTTATCTTGATTTCTTGTTGCTGCTACTTTATCAATGCATCTTTCAAGAAATAGAGCTTTTTTCATTAGCCTTTTGCCTTGAATATCATGATTAGGTTCACTACAAAAGCATTGACTTTCAGCGGCGACAAAAAGTCTCCACAATATTCCCGTGAAAGCTTTTGTCGCTGATTCAATCTGCAGTGACAATAAAAGTTTCCGCTGAAAGTTGAGAATCAATTGTCGCCGCAGAAAAGAAAATTGGTTGCCGCCAAAAGATAGTTGCCATTGAAAGTTAAAAATCAATGGTGACATTTTGTCGCCGCAAAAACTACACATCAACGGCGACTATTTTATCACCGTTGAATGTTAAGTATCAGTGGCGACATTTGTTACCGTGTAAACTATCAATTAGTGATGATTTTTTTATCATCGCTAAAGAGTAATGTTGGTTCACTTACACACATGGTGCCACATCACCCTTCACATAGCACCCCACCTCGCACCATGTGGTGCCATGTCGCCCCCACCTCACGCCACATGGCGCCATGTCACTCTGCACGTTCGTTCTCACCACATGTCACGTGCTATCATATCATCAATTTATATTTTCATTTTAAAAGTTGCCCTCCTCCTTTTGTGTCTCATCACTTTGCCACTAAGTTAGAATGATCCTGCAATTTATTATTACATAATTAAATATATATATATATATTATTATACTATACAAACATACATATATATTAAATATTAAATATTATAAAATATCATTACTATCCTTAGATACTTTAATTTAATTCTTTTAATTCATAAAAATGAAAATTATATTATTTATTTTGTTCAAAAGTAAACTATAAATATAATTGATACAATATCATTTGTATTATTTATTTTAATTTTTTTACTTCTTAAGGTTGTTATATTATTTATTTTAATATTTATATTTATAATTATAATATAAACAATATTTAAGAATAAATAGTAAAAATATTGATGATTATACATTAGTTTATAATTATTTATATTTTTAAACTGACATCAAGTTTTAAAGTTATTGATGTTAAATGTAGAATTTGAATTGAAAAATTAGATTAGATGAAATATCATTTTATGAATGAATAAATTTAAGTATCACATTTTTAATTATTATAAACAAGTAGTGTTATTGAGTTCTATGTTAATCTGATGGCTTATGCTTTCTCTCTTTTCTCTTCTATCTTGAATATTTATGATTTTTCACTTATTAGTTATAATTTTAAATTTAATTTTTTTAGTTATTAATTAGTCAAAAAAATATATATTAAAAATTTCATGCTTATTTTGGCCATTAAAATTCTCAACTGGCTTTTGAATAAAATTATCCAAACAAATTTTAGTTTATCTAATTAACTTCTAAAAAAAAATATATCCAAACATAAATCATATTACATTTACTGACTTTTCTTCTAATCTTAATTTGCTAATTTCAGTTGAATCTTAATCTTAGTTGTAATTTTTTTAATCCAAATACACATGTAAAATAATATGATTTGGCTTAATTCTTTACTCTAGCTCATTAACATTAAATAATACCTTAACCTTATCTTCAAGTTACAATTTAACCATGAAATATATTAAATAAAAACTCATTATGTTATTTTATATATTCATTATAAAATTATAATAATACAAAAAAATTAAATATTAGATAAATAAAAATAAAAAATTATGATGATAATATAAAATTAAATTTTTAGCGGCGACATTCAAAGTCGTTGCAAAAAGTCTCATTTTCAGCGATGACACTAAAAAGTCATCGCTGAAACTTATAACATAAGTTTTTTTTAAAATTATAATATATTTTAAAATATGTTGATAATTGGTGGCGATTCTAAAAAGTCGCCACTGATTGTCAACTTTTAATAGCGACTTATATGTCACCGTTGAAACTTATAACATAAGTTTTTTTAAAAAATTATAACATATTTTAAAACATGTTGACAATCAGTGGTGACTCTAAAAAGTCACTTCTGATTGTTAACTTTTAGCAGTGACATATGTCACTGCTAAAACTTAGACCTTCGACAGCGACTATATCTTGTTGCCACAGAAAGTCACACTTTTAGCGGCGACTTTTACTGTCACTATAGATTGTTCATTTTTAGCGATAACTTTTTAGAGTTGCCGTTAAAAGTCATTTTTTTTGTAGTGATTCTATGTTGCTCTGAATAATTGTAAAACTTATTGCGTTTTGGATTTTGTAAATATTTTTTATATTTTTGTGAGTTAGTTTTTTATTTTGAATAATAGGGATTTTTTTTTGGATTGCAATAAGAAAAAATATTTAAAAAAAACATTTAACATCAGTGTGGAAAGTGGACTTTTTCACTTCGATCTTTTTAATTTTCCCCCAATAACTAATCTATAAAATTCTTCCTACAATAGTGATAAAAGCCATGCATTATCTTAAATCAAAATTTATTAATGATGGCTTTGGATGGATGATTAGATTTGGATTTGAATCAGATTCCCCATTTAGATACATAAAAGTCTATGGATTTATATTACCTTAATTATTTAAAATTTCAAAAAATTCTATTTTTCATAAACTCTATTTAGGCTCTGAAATTTCATTGTGGAAGAAGTTATTTGAAGATTCATCAAATAATCAAATATTTTGAAATTTCATTTTGATAATCAACTTTGTTTCGCAATCAACTTTACCCGATTAAAATCCAAACACACCTTTACTACATGTATATCCTAAGAAATTAGTATGAGGATATAATTATGGTTGAATTTTATTATTTTAATATTTTTTTGCAAAGTTAATATATATTTTGAGCTTTTTAATTTTTACTATAATCCATGATTTCATTGTTTTCTTGCAAATTCATAATTTGAATTTCCTCTTGAAATTTAACTAGAGGTCTAGAGTTGGGAAATGTGGGTTGTGCCCATATGGGCTTAAGTCCTTAAGCTCATTTTTCAAAAACTTTCCATTTTATGAGGCCCAACCCTTATTCTTAGAACTCAGAGTAGGGCCTGTAAGCTCATTTTAAAAAAATATATAATAAAATAAAATTTATCATTATAACAATATATATTGATTGAAATATTTTAAATTTAAAAATAAATTAGACAAATCAAGATCTTCATCATCTAGGTCATGAACCTCAAGCAGCAAACAAAAGCATAAATCACATATTCAAAATCAAAAATAAAATCTTAGATCAAGGACACAAATCATAAGAACACAAACCCATATATATTTTTTGGAACCACAAGAAATAATAAACAAAATAAAAAATAGTAGAGCTAGAATTTGAGTAGGTCAAGCTTGTTTAGGCTAGGCTTATTCAGATCAAGCATATCTTTTAAACAAAACTATATAGTCAAACTGGAGCCTAACTTTTTTCAAGTGAATTTAAGTTAACTTGTTGGTTTTGGCCTGAATTACAGGCTTTAAATACATATAGAGCTAGTAATTTTGGCAATCAAGTTTATTCAAATTTGATTTGAAGTATCTACCATTTTTAAAAAAAACTTCATATATATATATATATATATTCAAGCCTAGCTCTAATCTTTTTTGAATAGGTTCGAGCTTAATCCAAATTACCAGCTCTGAAAAATAGAATTAGAGAACAATATGCCAATGAGGAATGAGACTCAGAAATAAAACTAGAATACTATCAACCAAGAAAAAAAACCAGAACATTAAAAGAATCAAAAACCCAAAATAGTGAGTAGAGGTTGAATCATTGAAGTCAACACCATAATAGCATGATTGAGAGAGAGGCAGATGAAAAATTGGTAGAGGCGAGATTGAGATCCATACTCCAGAGCCACAGTGACTAAGTGAGATTGAGATTGAGCAAAAGCGAGGTTGTGAGGAGATAGAGATGGATCATAGAGGTGAGATCGAGAGGCTAGTCATTAGTTGAGTGAGAGGTGAGGTTGTGAAAGGAGATAAAAGATAGAGGAGAGGCCAAGAATCAAAGATTGAGAGGAAGAGCATCATGACTGAGTAGCGGCTATCGTGACTAGAGAGGGAGAGCACTGTGAGTTCACGACCAAGCAACCCACAGCGTGATAGTGACCAGAATGAGGAGTGATAACCCATGTGGTGAGTAGAGGAGAGGTTAAGAGGGAGAGTAGTGAGGAATGGCCGAGAGGGAGAGGGAGATAGAGATAGAGAGCAATGAGCAGAGTCAAGTAGGGCTTTTTTCCTTCTCAGGTGCCAAAATGTTGGGTTTTGAAGGGGCAAGGAAAAAAAAAAGAGAAAACAAGCTTGGAGGGCCGTCCGTAGTAGAATTCTATTTTTAATGACCAAGCTTGAAGCCTAATTTTGCCAAAAAATGACAAATTTCTTAAGCCTAAACTCTTATGCAAATGGATTTAAACATGAGGCCTGAATTCCAGCTTTACATAGGGCTTCCATTCTAGCCAACCATGTTATAATTTTCACTTAGATGACTCCAAATTTTGAGTCATCAACAACCGAGTTTTTTTAAAGAAGAAAGAGAAAAGAAGGACAAAGAATGCACTGCTAGAGAGCACTTAGAATTTAGGAGTAGGCTTATGTTTTTTAATTAAAATATAATAGGAGACATCACAAGAATTCATAATTAATTTATTTAATGAAAAAATATAATTTAGTTACAATTATTTTATACTTTTAAATCGAAGTCGGTAATGATTTGACAAGAAACATTGCACTAGAACACTTGGAGGAAAATGTGATGCTGCGGCTCGAGTAAAGTCTCTAAGTTCACATTACTTTTTATGATTTGTCGGTTATTATCGTTGACTGCAAAAGTCTATATATAGTCTTGGTACGTCTAATATACTCTCTCCCTTCTATCTTATTTATAAGTCATTTCTATCAACTTTATAAATACCAATACAATAAAAGTATAAAGAATAAAATTTTATAAAATTACAAACATAATCCTCAAAAAGTAAATAAATTATATAATATTATTTTTCTGTCTCTCTCTCACATACTTTTTAAGAATAGTTTAGGCATTTCATTTAAAATAAAACATTACTATCAATTCAATAACTTCTAAAATAAATCACTTTATCTTTCTAGAATGTGACCTTTAAAGTGGACTGGAGGGAGTACTCTCTATCCTAATTTATAATTTTTTAAATTACATATATTAATAAAGTTTATTAATTACAATTTATTATCTTAATTTTTTTATAAAAGAGATGAAAGAAAATTTTAATGATAGACTTGATACTCCTCCTTTCCGTTTCATTATATTTATTTTTAAGATTGTTGCAAACAAATTAAAAAATACAATAAATAATTTAAAAATACAACATACTTTTAATGCCTCTAAATTATTGTTATAATAACAAATAATAAATTACACTTGCATGCCTACGTCATTGTTTGAATAGTGTTAATATCTGATTTCAAGTTCCATGATTTTTTAAAACATACCGTCAGCATTTTTATTTTACTTGTGGCAATTAATATTACTTTAAGACAAAATTGTAGATGACGTGATTTTTCATTGATTGCAACTTATTGTCTTTAATTTTTTTTTTTGTTTTCGAAGGCATCTTTCAGCAGGTAATTATGAAACTAATTCCTTAACAAAATCAAGTATTATTTAAGATGTTGTTCTCTTCCAAATGATGCTTTCCATATATACCTCCAAGAATTTTAATTTAGTACAAGTCAATCTTTATAATTTTGACTAGGTTGAAATTCAATCTTTCTAAAATTTAATTCAATGCAACTCAATCTTAATAATTTTAGAATTTATCCATCCTTAAATTTCAAGAAATACATTTAGTTTTTATAATTTTATTTTTTAAAATACATTGGCTAGCTAATGTTTTAGATGATTGATACTATAAGTACTAAGTTGTATTGAGTTAGAATTTAGAGGCTGAATTTTGATTGAGTTAAATAGGGATAAAATGATTAATTTTCTCTTAATTTAAATATCATACTGCATAAAATTCATTTATCAGGGAGAATGAGTAAGGTATTGAAAACTTTTGTTGAACTGAATAACATTAACCCTCATTATTTCACTCTTTAAATATCTTTTTTCAAAATCTATTGGATGAATAGTATTTTTAAAATTTTATATTGAAAGAAAATTAAAGTTTTAAGCTATATCTAATTTATTTAATAATTGGCATTCGTAATTATATGAAAAATGTTTTTATAAAAGGAAAAGAAGGCAGTTTACTCCACCATAGTAATATTATAAAATATTTATATTTATAAATATTTATTTTAATAAAAAATAAATGAGAAAAAGAGCGCAGTTTTCCCCATGTTACTACTAGGATACAGCTAACTACACAAAATTTCCAAGAAACAGTAAATAAGAGGTTTAATTTTTTATCATTAATTTTTAAAACTGAGCTTATTCAATCCTTCATGTTTATGGATTTGGATCTTATAAGTAATTTAAGTCTGAACATTCAACAAGTATTTCATGTGACATGATATTGTTCAATTTAATCAAACCGCTATCAAAGATTCTATCATTTATATTATTCAAAAAGTATTAAATCTTGAATTTTTGAAAGGAACCATAGTGTATGTGATTGAGGAGTGTTTTGATAATGACAATTGTTTTCGGAAGGAAATATATCCTTGCTAAGTTTTAAATATTTATAAAATGTAATAATTGAGACACTCTTTGATTGAATAAGTGAATTTGGCCCGTCACCGAGTCTAAATTCTTAGTCAATATCTAACAAAGTGATTCTGTGTTCCTTTTTCTCTCTCAAAAATTGGCCCTTGCGCCCCCAATCGTCGTCTGTAAATTGTCTGGAACCTCACATGGGCAAACATCAATCGAATGTGTCGATGTCTCGCAAATGCCAAAAAATTTTATGGCTCTGCTGCTATAAAAGGGGCATACCTACATCTTCATGATATCTAGCGTCTTGTGAGGATAGCTTCTATAGCTTTTATATATATATATATATATATGGCTGTGGAGAAGGAGGAGAGAGTGGGTGAGATGAACGAAATTATAGTGCAATACATGCAGCATCTGGGAGTTTCTGATGCAGCCAAGACTGAGTTCTCCGCCAAAGCAAACGCCATCAAAGCAATGGCTGGTTACGAGTCTGTGTGGTTTCAGAGGATGACCACCAAACTTCATAACACTCTCTCCCAAATAACAACGCAATCAAAGCCTCTTCAGATCGATCTCAACCTGCCTGTCGTTGTAAGCAATCCAAACGTACGCTTCTTGTTCCTTTAATTTCTGCTCTTTAGTTACGCACTCCTAACCTCATGATCTGTACTGTACTGTTTGATGCTTATTAGGAAGCAAGTGATGGCGCCATTGTAGATGATCAGCCCCTCAACGTCGGCGAATCTGTGCTGATGATTCGTGTTCTCAACTCATTATCTCCATGATTGTTCGATGATGATTCACTTGTGTGGGATAAAATAAAAAGTCGCGTGTTGTCGATCCCTATTTGTATTTCAGTTATGTAGATTCAAATAAATAGCTTTCTTTAGTATCATAAGATGCTCAAAGAGAGATAAGCTTGTTCAGTATATATCAGAATAGTGATGTTCAAAAATTGATTATAATATATTGGGTGAAAGTGACAAATTTAATCGTGACCTATTTTTTCATAATCATTAATATCCTATGCTATGAGGTGTCAACTATAGAAAACATGGCATTTAGCATACCTTCTATCCATTTGGTAGTAACATCTGTTTATTCAACCCAAATTGGTGAGACCCACAAATTTTCAGTACCTCAATCATCTTCATCGGAGGCGTGCCCCTCAACTTCAACATTCTGGAGTTCCACCTCTATGCATCTTCTTCCTTCCCTCTCCAGCCTCCACTCTTCCCTCTGCTTTTAGACTTAAAGTCAAAGGGTTGAGTTTCAATTCATCAAGTGTATGAATCGCCTGCAAAAGTGAGCTCCTTGTCCTCTTCAGGTAATAAAACGTAATGTCGTTTCCTTTGGTTCTTGATGTATTCCTCAGAACCCAACTTCAAGTTCATCATCTTCTTCTCCTTCATTATCATCATCACCATCTGATTCAGTCTTTAGTAGTAGAGATCCCATACGTCTGCTTCCCCTCTCGTGGTGCTTTTCCAGCCTCCCTGCATCAGAAAAGACAACTCTACAACATCCCACTGATGGGATCTTCCACTTCTATGTTTCATGAAGTAGGATTTTAGATCTTGATCATATAATTTTGGTGTCTTAAGTTCTAAAATGAATTACTTAATTAACTTGTATATGATCTTTCTTCTGATAACATGTTATGTGCTTGTTGCTTCCTATGACTTGGGTGTATATATGCCTTGTTACCGTGTAAATTGAATTTGTTACGAGTTAATGTTGTTGAATGGATGATGATCGTTGCTTCTATACAATCCTAAGAGCGTCAAGAAGAAGAAGGAGGGGAATGAAGGGAGGAATTGAAGATCAAGTAAAGAAGAAGAAGAACGAACGAACGAACTTTTCTCGGAATTTCCCATGGCGCTGGAATAATTGTCGTTCTCTATCTTCGACGAAGAATGGAGAAAGAAGATAAGGAAGGTTGAAGACTTGAAGGGAAGATTTCCATCAAAGCAGTTTCAGTCAAAAGCATATTGTTAAATGGTCAATAACGTCTGTTTTTATTTGGGTAGAATTGTTTCGTTTTCTATAGTTGATGATTTTTTTTGCATCAGTATAGAATGCTCAATGGTAGGTATTTTCGTGTTTACCCTAATATGTAATCTGTAGCTAAATTTTCATGTTTACCCTAACGTGTTTATTTTATAGTAATAGTTATATAAATTGAAAGCTTAAGTAAGAGCTTGTCGCTGCTTGGTAAACCTGTTGCTTCTTATTGTTCTGCTCATACTCTTCAAATGCTTCTTTCACTTGTGATGGTCCATCTGATAGGAGTTAGAACACTGGCACAACAAGCTGAACTCTTGTATATTTTCAATCTCCTTCAAAAACCACTTGAATTTTTAAAAATGATAGTCTTCAATGTATTCCTCAACCTCAAGCGAATTGAAGGCCATATTTGAATAAGCAATGAATATTTTCGTCCTCACAAAGAAATATTTTAAAGCTTTTGAAGAATAAGTATCAATGAGTGAGTTAACAAGCCAGCAATTAAGTTCTTTTAATTTTATTGATTTAAAAACTGTTAGTTTTTATTCAATCATCTTACTGTATATGGAGACTAGACAACTCTTTATATGTTGTTCTCTCTGACTCGTCTTCTCTTTAAGTTACTTATTGATATTTTTTAAAAAATATTGTAAATGTTTGACATTCAAATTGCATAGAGGGAGAGATAGTTATTAAAGTCCGAAGGTGAGAGAGAAGAATAATCATGTTGCTGCCAAACATGTTGGCTATAAAACCAAAATTAAAATCTGACTAATAATGAATTATTCAAATTAAACCTCAATTCACTGCTAAGTATCATACTATCAATATGTCCAACGCAAATGTTTTAAAAGTTAAGACGTTATTTAACTTCAAAATATATAATTCAATTTGTGAAAAAGGGAAGTAGATAAAAAGTTTTGTTCTGGACAAATAGATAAAAAGTAGGATGAATGTGTCAAAAACAATTGAAATAAATTAGAGATGAGATAAAAATAAATATCATATATAGAAAGTTAGTTGTTTAATTTTTATTTCTCAATCTTTATGTTACCCTTTGTCTTTTGTATTCGTATCTCTTGATCTCATCTTGTCACACCCCAATCCTAAATAGGATTGGATGAAACATAAAACAAAAATTCAATCTCATTTTAAGATTTCCATTAAAACTTTTAAAGATTGTTCGGTGTAAGGAGAACCAAAGTGTGTCCGTTAGAATAAATAAGGGTTGCTAATTTAACCATAGCATATGCCAATGTCTTTTATCTTTTATTTTCTTTTTTTAATATTGAAAATCCTATCAGTTTTAAAACTGATTTCAAAATGACAAGCATTATCATCTATCGATACTACTATGTGGGGTTGACTAAGTGGCTTGTACGACATCATTATACTTTATTATTCACTATGCTTTTAGAAATGTTATTAACTAAAAAATCTCAGTCAACAACTTCTATAAATGTTTTCTTTAGTCTTCCTCTATCTCATTTTACAAAGATCAAAATTATCCATTTAACTCTACTCACTAGCACTTTCCACAGTTTTTTTTATATATTCAAACCATCTCAAATTTTTCCTCAATAGGTGCTATGCTCACCTTTTTTTTATATGTGCTTATTTTAGATTTTATTTTATGTGTATGCTTATACATTCATCTTAATATTTTCATATCTGCTACTACAGTTTTATATTCTTGCTATTCTAGTAAAACTCAATATTTACAACCATATGACATAGCTTATCTTATAGCAGCTATTTGAAATATTTTAAAGTCTAACCATATGTTGTTTTATTAATCTATATATATCGTTAACTAATAGTTTATCAAATCAAACCGTGTGCGCGTTTGTGTGTCGTTTTATTTTATCTTCTATTCTAAGTGTTTATAGGTTTACCTAAATTTATGGTTATTATGTTCTATTTAATTTATTTTTAAATTTCTGAGTGATTTCTCTCAACTTTATCTGGTAAGGTAAACCTAATATTGGTTTAATTTCTACTGATATTGGTTTTACAGGAATCATGGCACACTTGGAGGAAAATGGCCCTCTGAAATGTAGAGTCACAAAGATCACAGTGATTTCTTTTGCTTTGTCGGTCATTGTGGTACTTTCCAAAACGTGTGTATGAACAGTTGCTTTATAATATATATATATATATATATATTAGCTTAGCCTTGAGTGGCATCCATCCATGTATAGGCAAAGCGATGAGTAATCGATACAGCTCCGATGTGAAGTGAAGACCATAGCGCCACCGCTAATTAATTAATTAATTAATTAAGGAATGAGAATATTGAATTGGTTTGTAGCCTTTGATGATTTTGAGCAGTGGATTAATTGTCATCTGACAACACATTTAACACGTTTACTCTACGTATCAATGCAACATGTCTTTCCCAGGCGGTGAGTGTGAGACGGGGATTCAAAGTTGGAATTATAATTCATAAGAAGTGTTTATTTTGGATTCTTGTGTCAGAAAAATTGGGTTGCTCTTAGAATCACGTCGGCTAATCCATTTGGGTCCCCACCTAACGACGAAAATGCATGAGTTGTCTAGACACGATCACTCTTGGTACTTAATTCAAACTCGAAATCTCTTACGTTAACAAGCATCAATCAGGTCTTGTTGCCTGATCTGCTGCTAGAAAAGGGGCGCAGACATAAATGTCTTGCGTCTTGTAAGGGCACAAACATAAAAGCAATACCATATAGCCCATAGATATAGATATATATATATATGGCTCAGGAGAGAGACGTGAGGGTGGGTGAGATGACTGATTTTAGTTCTTATAAATTTATTTTTTAAGATATATGGACTATTATTTTAAATGATTAAAATTATAAAGACTTAATTATATCGAGTTAAAATTTAAATACTGAAATTTAATTGAATATAAATTATAGAGATAATATGAATAATTTTCTTTTAATTTAAATATCATACTACACCAGATTCATTTATCAGAGTGAATAAGTAAGGTATTGAAAATTGCACTAGTTATCAAAATGATGGAGAATAAACCTTCCATTTTTTTTAACTTTTTACATATTTTTCTTTCTCTCCATTAAATGAAGAGCGTTTTTAAAAGTTTATATTTAAAAGTTCAAATTTTAAAACTACATTTAATTCATTTAATTAGTACTCGTAATTTTATAAAAAATGTTCTATAAAATAAAAATGTCCTATATTCAAAAGTCCCTCACTTTTATCAAGGTGATTTACAAGATTTGGATCTAATAATGAGTAGTACAAAATCATTTTTTCAATGACTGTCTCGCATGATAAGATAATAACCATCAATTTTAATCAAATAGTTCTCATAGATTTTGGTAAAGTTTTGAAGGAGATATAGTTCATATGTTTTTATTGTAAAAGTTATTTTAAATTTTTTGAAGAAAGATGTATCTTAATAATTTTTAAATGTTGATAAAAATTTATAACTATAATTAGTTTGCTTATTAAGTGAGTAGATTTATGTCGCACAACGAATCCAAATCCAATTTCAAATATCATACAGCTAGCTTCACAAAACTTTCCATCGAACCGTAAAGCAGGGGTTTAATTTATTATTATTAATTTCTAAAAACGAACCCTTTCAATCCATCATTTTTTCTTCTGCGCTTCAAAGTCGTTATATAATTAATAGACCGACTTTGATTTCTTTTTGTCTCTTAAAAATTGGCATTGCTCCCCTAATCATCGTCCCTAAATTTATAGGGTCCTCACATTAACAAACGTCAATCAGGTGTTGTTGGCTCACAAATGCCAAAAATCTATGGCTCCCTGCTACTATAAAATAATGTTTTTAGAATTGAATCAGATATTGAATTAAAAAAGTTAGTGATTCATAGTTTACATAGTTCAATCGGGTTGAATCAATAGTTAAATTAGTGATATATATGTATATAATATTCTAAATATAAGAAATAAATATGAAATTACTACCTAATTTAAAAAAAATTAAATATTTTTAAGTTTATCATGACTTAACAAGTTACATAATACAACATAATATCAAATGATTAAAAAAATTGGCCATTTCTTAAAAAAAATTAAATTAAAAATAAAAAAATTTTAACAATCCAGTTCTTGAAAATCGGATCCAGTTCCCGATTCAAAACGGCTCAACCTCCAAAACAGTTTTCATATATCAATCGAACTGAAATCCAGACCGATCGATGGTCAGACTGGTCTAACTATCCGGTCTGATCCAATTTTAAAATCATTGCTATAAAAGGAGCAACCCACATGTGTGGCGTCTTGCAAGCTAGGAGATAATAGCATATAAGCATTCATGGCTCAGGAGATGGAGGAGAGAGTGGGAGAGATGAATGAAGTGATAGTGGAGTACATGCAGCGTCTGGGAGTTTCTGATGCAGCCAAGACTGAGTTCTCCACCAAAGCCAATGCCATGAAAGCAATGGCCGGTCACGAGTCGGCTGTGTGGTTTCACGCATTCATCACCCAACTTCATCACACTCTCTCCAAAATAACTGCACAATCAAAGCCTCTTCACATCGATCTCAACCTACCTCTCACAGTAAGCAATCTAAACGCTTCTTGTTCCTTTAATTTCTTCTCTTCATTATACGTACTCATTATACAACCTCTGTACTCTTGATGCTTATTAGAAAGCAGGTAATGGCGTCATTGAGGATGCAAGTTCAGAGGATTAATTAAGTGTAATGTAACATTATTTAAAGGTTGATATAATCATAAAAGTTCACTTAATCAATGACTCATGTATGAAAGAAATCAGAAAAGAAAGAAATAAGACTTGAAAAAATACCATTTACTATTGACACGAAAGGCTTACCATCAATCTCTGTGTGTGTGTATAAATCAATTTTAATCATAACTAATGAATATAAAATATTCTTTGAATCTTAATAAATAATATATCATAATAATATCTACAAATCTCAATCGAATTTCATTTAATAATATATCGTAACAATATGTTCATGAAAATTCAGAGGATTAAGTGTCATGCAATATTATGTAATGGCTTGACATGTTTGCTGGAGTCTTTTAAATGAGCCTTTTCGTAAATTGCCTCAGGGATTGATGATAATGATGATGATTACATTCTTATAATCAATAAGGGTAAAAATAGAATTTAGGACTGTTTCTAAAAAATTCAACAAAGTGAGAGAGAAAAGGGGGATCATAGCTGTGGGTTCTGTAAACAGTAAAAAAGAAAAAAAGATAAGAAAGACACGTTGGATTGATAGAGAGAACAGTGTTAAATGTCTAGCAAGAATACTCGTAATTTTCATCAAAAGCCACAAACCAATTCCGAATTTTCTTCCATTTAATAATCAATCATTCAATCGCCAACAAACTCGCCATTCTATTAGGGGAATACAAAAAGTGACTTTCTTATATATGTTCACCACTTGCGCGTGTTTTGACTTTTGACTATAGGTATAAGCACATGAGAAATTGCAAACACCCATTACTTTGTGAGAGAATTGCATAACAGGTCCCCACAAATAAATAATTATTATTAAGATTCAATAGATTTTTAAGTACTCTGCAAGCCCGAAGGCCTTATGTGCAATTAATTGCATATAAGGTTTCTGGGCTTATAAAGCATTTTCAGAATTTATTGGGATGTAAGGGTAATTATCTTGATTATGAGAGCTTTATATGTGACTCTCCCTTATTTTACAGCTTCAAACGCCGTGTTTTTACTTGTGTCGTGTCGTGACAACTAACTATATAGCAATAGCGTAATCATTGACGAAGCGTAAGAAAGTAATGTGATCTTAAACCTGTAATCATATATAGATTATGAAAGACGAAAGAAACTAGAGAGACTTAAAATAAAGTACATTAAATTGAAAATAATAACCATAAAAGAGAGAGAAAAGATAACTAAGTTACATATTTTGATTAACTTTAAAAGCTTTATTTATTCTAATGTATGGGCTTCCAAAAAAAACTTTAAAAGCTTTAATTGAAAATTTAAGCCTATCAATCACTACGATGGGTTGGTTTTAACAAAAAAACCTAGTTCTTAACAATGTAATAGATCAAGGTTTGAATACCTTTTAAAAGAGGTGGCCACATTCAGTGTCCAACTTTCCACACATTTTCTTTATTTTCTCACATGCCATCATAAGTAGATTTATTAAAAGTGTTATATTTTTTTATAAATTTTTATTTTAATAAATAAAAATAAAAAAGTTAAACTTGGACTGTTCAAATTAAATCTAAACAGTTCAAATTTCATCACCTCTAATGAGCATTAAGGTGATGAGTGTAGTATCTCATTCTACTAAATACAATTAACCATTAAACTTATGGTAATCAAAAAATTTAAAAAATTAAGGGATCTTAAGTTTTCATAATCAAAATAAGTTCAAAATAGTCATAACCCCTTAAATCAGAGTAAAAACAAGTTACAGAAGCATGAGATACCTCAAAGGAGTGAAAGAACTCAAAAACAGTTAAAAAATAAAACATGTGTTGTGACACAGGGTAATGTGCCATGGCTTGTGCACGCTACGCTGTGGCGTGTTGTTCTTTATGCCACCTGCCATGGATCTAGTGCCATGCGCTGTGACATGTTGCATGAAAAATCAGTAAATTCTGCTGTCATTTGACAGTAGAATTGGGGAAACTTCCAACGCACCCTAATTCTCTGTCCGACGTCCGAATGACGTGATTTAGGTGTCTATAAAAAGCTTTTTACACGAACTAGCTAATGAAATGGATTTCACTTCAAAAAAAGTTACATCAAAAAGTTGAACACCCAAACATAATGTGACTACTTTTCACAACTTTCACACAAAAAGGGTGTCCAAAACTCTCAACAAATACCAAAAGCCTTTCCTAACACTTGGACCATATTTATTGGACTTAGGAGTACCAACACAGTATGTCACACACACTTAAACAATAATAGAATAAAATTTCACTCCTCAACTCATTTTTACCAAAAACAGAAGGGGAGGCAATTTTCCATTGTATTGCACCTAAATCAAACAAAACATGTTCAAATCTGCATTTCTACACTTGCACTAGTATTTTGGCCCTATTAACATATATATATATTACAACATACAAAAATTCTTAGGGCCTAAAACATCAATCAGACATTTGTAATAACAACATGGTGCAAGTGTGATGGCATGTAACCTAGAATTAACAATCATATACTATTATACAAAATAAATCTAAACTAGAAGCATACAATAGAAATATACTAATTCTTAACCTCTTGAGTCTTCTTCCTCTCAACACTAGAGCTAGAACCTAAAAAGTGTTAAATGAAAGGATAAGTCTAGCCACTTAGTAACCAAGGTAAAACCTACCCTATGTAATTATATAAAAAAATTATAAACTAAGCACATGCATATGAATCTAAGTATGTAAAATATGCTCACACATATCATAACTTGTCATTTCTCATTCAATAACATCTTTATCTCACATATACTAGGTGCATTGTCACCATATTCTCAAATATATGACCATAACCCATTATTCACGTGACTTGCCACAACTTAACACGTGTGACACATCATATATTTATTTAGGCAATGATCAACTAACTTTATATCCTCCTTATTTCCTCAAACTAAAACTGTGAGCTATAATATCGAATAGGGCTTCGTCCATATGACTAGACTACTCAAGCTCACCAATCGTGAGGTGTGACTCGATCAAAGATCACATGACTCACTCTCAGACCATGGCTTCCCCCATTCTTGAATCTCAGGGTGTCTCATACCCTAGGCTATTCTTCTCATTGAACCGATGGAGATAGTTAAGTTCTAGTCCTTCGAAAAACTATGGAACAATCCCTCTACAAACTGTAAGACAAGGCTATATCCCCATACACTAGAGGGTAGCCTAAATACCATATAGATTTTTTTTTCTCTACTCCCAATCTCTAGGTGAACTCCCACCACTAATCATGCCATAATCAATTCTCACTCGTTTTCACATTTTTATTTTCATTTAGTCATTATCACAAAAATCACGTTGAGCTCACGACTGTGTGCTACCCAAATATGTATTCTCATCATTTTCTCAACATTATTCTCACTTATCTCAAAATTCACTTCTCATTAACACACATTTACCTTTACTCAACATCACATTCATTTTTTAAAAGCATAAGCATGTTTATAGTTTAAAAACCCTCTTGACTTTACATTTTGCATTTCCAGCCAAAAATAACATTATGCACATCCAAATTTTCATACACTCGTTGAAACTAATACATGGTTTTACATTGAAAATCAATCCCATACATGTAACATTCATAGTTCACATTTAACAATCAATTAACATATAACTACCCAAAGTAAAGTTTCCTCAGTTACCTTAAACCTTTAAGAGGTCAAAGGCTTACCCATTAATCTACTAGCTTCTAAGCTTGAATTTCCAAGCCAAATAGGTGACCAAGAGCCAAAACTACAATTAACCAAGTTGAATTTCATCAACATTACTAACTCAAGTATTAAACCCTCAATCTCCATTTTTAAATTTCCCAATGCCTACTCTACATGAATTTTAGCCTATCCATTATATTTATTATCTATCTTCAATCCCCCAGTAGCATTAATGAGCCATTAAACTCTCATTAATGGCATCACATTCTTCCAACTACTTATATTAAATGCAAATTTCAAATATTAATGGTACCTAATAACCCAAGATACCAAAATTTATTATACTTAGGTTTAAATACTCTAATCTACTCCCATTAACTCCATTTGAGTCGATAAATTTAGACCTATAATTTATATAAACTGAAAATTCACTTCCACTATCAAACCCTAACTATAAACTCATAAATGTGGAAGAAATAGAGAGATTAATGGGTGTGATACTTACTTTGAATGTTTGTAGCCTTTAAAATACTTCCAATATCGTCCATAAGTGAACCCTAGCAGAGCTTATTTCTAGAGTTGGAAATACGGGCTGATCTGACCCTAAAGGGCCAGCCCTTAACGGGCTTAAGCCTAAAAGGGCCAGCCCATTTAAGCCCGACTTTCCTTTGAAGGCCTTATATCTAAAGCTTGGCCCTAAACATAATGGGCTTAGGGCCAACCCTGCGGGCTTCGAGCCCTTTTACTTTTATTTTCATTTTTTAAAACTAAAAATAATTCATTCATTGCATTACAATATTAAATCTTACTTCAATGTTATATTACATAGACAGCATTTTAATTCTTAATATTAACAACATCTTGATTATACGAAAATTCCCTTATTTCAAACAATAAAACATTAAAATTTATAAATTCCTAATTCAAGTCATACAATATAAAATTATATGAATATAAAAATAATCTATTATTAAAAAATATAATTTAAAAATATTAACACACATATGTAACATGAATCAAATTATTGCCTAAAATCTAAACTAGATCAAAAAATTACTTTTTTTGTCTAGATATATCATTATCTAGAATTAAACAAACCAAACTTTATCCAAAAAATATTAAACAAATTAAAGTATTATGTAAATTTTGATTCTAAAAAAACTACTATAACAACTAAATAGTTGAAACATTATTAAAAATATCAATAATATTGTCATAATAAATAATATTTTAAAATATAAATAAATAAATGGGCCTAAATGGGTTGGCCCTTGGCCGTATAGGGCCAACTCATTTAGGCCTTCGGCCTACTAGGGCTGACCCTTATAAGCCCGTATTTTATTTTGAGACTCTAAAACTCAAGCTTGACCCTAATAATTATTGGGCTTAAATGGGCTAACCTTACAAGCCCAGCCCATTTTCCCAGCACTACTTATTTTGTCCCCTTCGCTTTCTCTTTCTTTCTTTCTATTTCTGTCTCATTTTTGCAACTGATATCTACAAAAAATGGCACAGAGAGGTCCTCACTGCATCATAAGTGTTTGTGCGCCATAGCGGATGATCTCCATGCCGCAACGTGTGGCACAGCAACACCAACTCTTCATTTTCTTCTCCTTTTGATGTCCAAGTAGCTCGACTTGATACCGAACCCATAATTAGGGCTGGAATACAATCAAACATGATTATTAGACCTTCCTGGTCACACACCACATCAACTTACTTAATTACCTTAATTAGGTTTAATTAATTAGGGAATTAAAAATTGAGATGTTACAATGAGCACTAAAAATGGATTTAAGAGAGATTTCTTACATACGATCATAATTCTATTATTTTAACCTCTATTGATATATAATTTTATTTTAGTCTATTTTGTTTTTTTATTAATCCATCCAATACCATCTAACTTAAACTTTCAGCTTATTTCTACTCGTCCGTTGATTGAAATCAAGAAGATGGAAAATGGTTGTTATATAGCCATATGTTTTTTTAGAGATGAATATACCAGAAACAGCAGGGAACAAGTATAAAAACTTAATTAGACATTTCTTCCAAAACATACTTCAAAAGCAAATAGCGTTTACATACATAAAATATTTTGAGTTAATTAATTGCATGAACATGAATGATCCTAATTATTAATTAAGTAGCACGTGAGATTTTATTCAACTTCCTATCTCTCTTATGATCCAATCCATAACCATATGCATGCGGTTTCATTTTGATAAACATAGTATGAGAAATGCAACATTATTTTATAATTGAGTCAGAATGTAATAAATTCATTACTCTCTGCAAGTAAAGACAAAGCTCACAAAGTATTCATTATTATTGTGCTTCTCAACCAATTGCTTTTACAATAACATACACAGGATAAACTTCATAGATTCAAGAAATGCGCCATTTCTTGAAATCACTTCTTTCAATCAGTACATGTGGTTGGTTCTGTGACCCTTTGAAGTTGAAGTGTCTTTTCATATTCTTCAATGGACTTGAACAGTTCAGGGAAGTTTCCTTTCCTAAATTAAAGCCTCCACAGCCACCCTTCTAATATACCTTCCCTTCCTCATCTTTCATTATGCACCCTACTCTCTGAATTATCTCCACAAATATGGTTGGCCAGCCCATTCACTACATCACAAATAATACTTTGCTTACTCACACTAAAGCTATGTTCTATAATCTTATAATTAATACCTATAAATATATGATTAGAATGAGCTTGGTGTAGCAAATATTAGTTATACAAGACACTGACTTATGTATATCTGCATTTTAAAAGAGATATGTAAGATATAGTTAACACATTAGATAAGAATCTAGTGTATGTGATAACAAACTAAACAAAATATAAGATAATATTGTGTACCTACTTTGACCATAGTACTCACTAGCGTACTCCAACTAGGTCTCCCTCTCTATGCTCTTTAAGTTATGTGGCTTTTGGTAGGGAAGCAAACATAGAGTTAGGATTATTGGATTAGAGAGCGGACCTAACCTATTTAATAATCCTTATTTGGCCCACCTACTACAAGCTTTAGTGAGGTTAATAGCCACACTTTGGCTGCTAATCAGACTTGATAGATTGCATGTCAAGCCCATTAAGTATATGATTGCATAATATAATTGGGCTTTAATATTTCAAGGGCCAAAAATTAACCCGTTTTAACAAATCATAGAATAATTACTATGAGCCCACACATAAATTTCCAACAAGATAGCACCAGAGTATAAAATGCGCGAATGCTTCAAATTCTAATATACACATCGGCTAATAGTGTAAGTTAAAGGGTTCAATAATGTATTTAAACAATTCAATGTATATATGGTGTCAAGATGATGTCTTCATACTGTTAGTCTTAGTGCTTTTTAATTATAATTAGTAGATCTCAAAACTCTTAACTATTCATCATCACCACCTGATGTAAAGTATTAACGCATTGCCATATATTATTCTCATTGCAGACAGAAAGATACGATTACTTACCTATCTATAATAGGCTTGGTGAAAATTTAAAGTTAAGTTCTGTGATCATTACTATCCACCAGAATCCCCAGCTCCTCACACTATTGAATCTGCTCATCCGTCAATACATCACCAGCTCGATTCTTCATATTCTTCTAATATGTTGGAGGTGGTGAACCTATAAACTCAAACCCACCTACTACACTAATCTTCCTCAGCTCTTTCAAAGTCAGAATATATCTTCACTCACTAGAAATAGATGTTGTAACCTTCATTGTGCTCCAAAAATGTCTATATCCGACTCTTTATTTTTGTCCTAAACCCATGTTCACACAGTTCCAGGAGAACTGTTTCATCATTGTTCACTAACATAATCAAGTTCAAGTCACTCTCACTCGTACCCACGTCCTTCATAGTGAACTCGTGAAACGCAATAAATCCTTGGATGTAATTTACACTTGTAGCTAGCTCCGACACGCAACTAATGGCATGGTCAAGCCAATAAATCCTGTAATCCAATGAAAGGTCAAAAGACAGCTCCTCTACGGCTTCAAATTTGGGAAGAAACTAGTTGAGGTTTGGGTTGAATGCTTCAGACAAATTGTTATAGCTGATATATCGTAACATGACATTGCTATAGAGAAGAACTTCAATGAACATGACTCAATTTTCAAGAAAAATAGGGGACGCTGTAAGCTTGGCACCATTGCCGATGCTAGCATTCAATGCAACCTCTGCATTCTTGACTACAAGCGCAATGGCCTCAACTGTTAAGTCATAGGAGGCGATAAAGGTGAGGTAGGATTCTTGGTGAAGTATGAGGATAAAGGCGGTGGAGGTGCATTTAAGTAAAATGGATGTTGAGCATTAAACGTATCTGTAACTCTTTCCATCCATAACTTTAACAATAACCTCCACAACCCCTTAATTAAACAATTATAACTTCTCCATTTCAAGTTAAACTTCTGTCTCCTCCATAGTAGTATAATAGAACCTTTATTTCCTTATAAGGCATATTAGATTGAAGTAATAAAGCAAAATTTTTTTCCAATTGATTTCTATACCAATTTGGTATCATAGTAGGGTCTCAAGCCTGATAAGAAGTAATTAAGAGATGAGAAGGTATGACTCTAGCTTGGAAAAGTGAGGTTAATAGAGGTTAGTTTACAACTGCCATTGTTGAATACCCACTTTTAGTTAGTTTTGAGTGAAACAAATGTTATCATCATGTTTAAAAGGTCCAAAAATCTCATATTGATGATTATCTACACATTTTTTATAGATGTTGAAGATGATCATGTTATCAATTTGTCAAGTTGAAATGTATAATTACTAGCACATCAACCTATTTAGAGAAAATAGAGGTTTTTGGTAAGACAACTTCTCCATCCCCAACACAAACAAGTAAGGAGATAAAGGTTCTCCTTGTCTAATTCCCCTTGAGGGCTTAAAATCATCCTTCCTCTCACCATTCCACAAATAGACATACTTGATGAGCAAAAACAGTGCCTAATCACATTCACCACATGAAGAGGAAGCTTAATTTCAAGAAGTGCCATGGTAAGAAAGCTCCAAACCATTCTATCATAAGTCTTTTCCAAGTCAATTTTAATCGCCATGTACCCCATCCCTTCCCTCATTCTAAACATGGTATGAGCCATCTCCTTATCTATAATATTATTATCCTAGATATTTCTACCAAGAACAAAGCTAGCTTGGTAGGGTGAAACCAATTTATCTATAAGAGGCTTCATCATCTTTATTATCAACTTAGACAGTTCTCTATAAAGGACATTACGTAAAGCAATGGGTCTGAAGTGTGTAACAACCTCTAGACTATCCAGCTTAGTAATTATGACAAGCAAGGTCTAATTAACTTCACTAATTCTTTCAGGATCATTCCACAAAGTCTTCAAAAAACTTCACCACACTTTCCCCCACTATACTCTAATTTTTCTGATAGAATATTGCTAAAAAACCATCCCCACTAGGAGCTTTAAAGCTACCAATATCAAAGAAAGCATCCCTAATTTCATCACTTGTCACGTTCCAACCCACTTTTTTCAAGTCCTCCTCTCCCACCAATCCTTAACGTTATCGAGTAATTACCCATCTTCTATTAAAACAGTCTTCCTTAAACAAATTCTGATAATAATTTTATATCATACTATAAATAACATTCTCATCCCACACCCACTCACCCTTATCATTTTTTAAAGAAAGAAACTTATTGTGAACACCATGATCTAACCACCTCCCTCTAGATTTTTGAAAGCATAAAATCTCCTCCTACTTCAAAGTGTCTAACAACTCTGATTCAAATTCTTTTTCTAGCTTCAACAAGAACAGGTTATCCTTTCTAGTCAAACAATGTTAAATACCAAAAAGTCTTTGATTAAGAATCCACTTCCTTTAATCAATTCTCATAAACACATCTCTATTCCAATCAATTATAGAATTTTAGAATTTGCCAAGTGCAGCATGTGCCTCATCCTCCCTATACCAGTTATGCTTTAAAAAACTGTTAAAATCTTTATGCAGCAACCAAGTTGCCTTAAAGTGAAATGGTCTATTAATAGACCTTTTCACCATAGGACACATATCCACAAAAAGAGGATAGTGATATGAACAAACACAAGTAATACACCTCCCTCTATATTAGGAAATCTATTGAGCCACGCTTCATTACATAAAGCCCTATCTAACCTCTTGAACACCCTATCATAACCTTGCCAATAAGGTGCCTTCCAAGTAAAAAGAGAACCTTTGGCCTCTAAGTCAATCAATCTACAATAATGAATCCAATCACAAAACATATTACAATGATTCATAAATTAAAACATGCGCCTCCTCTCTATTCCAGTTCTAAAGCTATCTCATTGAAATCTCCAATTAACATCTATTGATATGTCATACGATCATAAATTTCTATCAAAAGCTCCCATAACACTCTTCTCTTCTGTTCATATGGATTTGCATAGATCACAATGAGACACCATCTTTGTTTAAAACCATATCTTACATTATAATAAAGAAATTGCTCATGCTTAAATAAAACATCAATACTCAACTTCTCATCATTCCACATCAACCAAATACCCCCTTATAGTGCCCTCAAACTCTAGTACTTTACTATATTTAAAACCCATCCTTTTAATGGCATGCTTAACAGTAGTGCCACTAATTTGTGGTTCAAGAATGCCCACCAACTCAGGTATATTGTCCTTACACATGTTTCTTAGAGCATAAACAAATCCTTTTCCTGCTCTTCCTCTGCTATTCCAAACAACTAGCTTCATTAAACACAAAGAAAAAGAAGCCAATTAGTGGCATCCGCTACCATTACCACAGAATTCTTGCCAAACTAATTCTCAACCTCATCAAAATAAACATCATCAATATCATCATCTTTCTCCCTGTAACATGTCGTCTCTACTAAAAAATCCCACATCCCTCAGATTCAAGGGCAAAGAAGGATTACTATTTGGCTTCTCTAAAAGAAAAGCTAGATTTTCTTGCCAGCTCCCTCTCCTCCCTTCCATTTCATCAATATCAAGTACAACATAATTCATGTTTGGCTGTATGCCTCCACTCTCATCTCATTACAGTCACCCTTTAAAAAACCAAGATCAGAAGCTTCCTTTCTAACCTTATAAGTCTCCCCTGTTACAACAATACCAGTACTAGTTTCAATGACAACCCTCCTTTACCACCTTGCTAATATTAGAAACAGAAATTGTAACATTCTTGGTACTTTTCTTCCCATCCTCACGCATCCTCCCTACACCTGCTCTAAAATTCTTCACACCATTATTAGTCCTTCCTTAAACCGAATTAGAGATATCACACAAGGAGTTTTCCTCCATAACCATATCCTCCCCATCATCATTAACAAGAACCCCAAAATGATTGTTAGCCTTTATATTTACTTGATTAGCCCTATTTCTCCTCCATTGCTACGGTTTTTGAACCATAAGCCAAGGACTACCCACTTCTACCATACCCTCAAAAAACTCACCAGAATCATCTTCCTTCCTCTCTACCCTTACCTCCTTATTTACAGAACTACCCCTAACACAATCTATTTTTTCCTCCATACAAACATCCCTCAAATGACCAAATTTGCAACAACTCAAGTACAACAAATCCATTGATTTATATTCTATAGATTTTATTACCCCATCAATACAATATTCAGGCAACAAAGGTTTAGTCAAGTCTAACTCAACACACACTCTCGCAAATTTGCCTCTCATTTTCTTAGTAGTAGGAATGTCCAATTTAATCACTCTCCCAATAGTACTTCCTAAATTAAATAAAATCTTCTTATCAAAGCAATCAAAAGGCAAATCAGTAAATCTAATCCAAGCAGCAATTCAATCAATTACCTGCTTCTTAGGATCGAAACTTAGAGACCATCACATCATACTCAAGTAATTATCAAAAACAGTCCATGGCCTTTCAGTGAAAGCCTCCTCAAAATGCACCTTCGATTGGAAGAAGACCACTTGAAAATCATTCTCAAGGTCTATCACTTTAATCGCTCTATCTCTCGCCTATAACTACTCTAGTCACAACTTCATTCTCTCTAATGGCACTCGATCCCCTAACACTTTAACTAGGAGAGCATGATTAAAGGGCTTCTGTAATCTTTCCCTCTCCTTCTCATTCAAGACAAAACTCAGCCGCACTAGATTGCTCCAATCCACTGTAATCCCCTATTTTAGGTCGGGAATCCCATCAAATCGAGTATCTCCATTGAAGAAATTGATCAATGCATCCTCATCCTTAGTTGCCTCAAACTAAGAAAGATTCTCTAAATCCACACCCAAAAGTGAATCCCTGTACAATTTCTGCCCTTTTGATCTCTTAACTATCCACTCCTCAACTCAGGGAACCCTCAAAACATCTCCAGTGAAAGCTTGACTCCCCTTTCTCTCCTTCTTCCTACTTCTTTCTAAAGCATCTAATTCCTCAGGTGACGCAGCCAACACCAGAGACACTCCGTCGAAGTACAACCCAGCCAACAGAGACGAGAGCATTTTTTGCCAAGAGAGCCCTAGTATTATTTGTTAATCCCCTATCATTAGTTGTTAAATCAATTAAAAAAAATCACAAATCAGGAATTTTACGTAGTGCACCACATTATTCATATTTTGTTTAATAAAAATATATCATGTTAAATCATTATAAATATAGATTAATCTTAACATTGATGATGATAGAAAAAAAAAGTAATAAATAAAAAATATATTTTATTTAAAAAATTTATTAAAAATATAATGGTATATAAAATTTTATTTAATTAAATTGATATAATTTTATTAGAAAAATTTATAAATGACTAGGTGTACCAAGCGCATGCAAGAATTTCTTGAATATAAACTATAAAGTCTCTCGAATCTCCATCACAATAGCTTAGCGATCACGACAGTGAATTGAGTGTTATGGGGACTATGTACGTGAAAGATACTTTGCAAATAAAAGTATGGTTTGTAAATATAAAGATAGTTCTCTTTTCAATGGATTAAGATCGTTTGAGTGTTATGGATACCATGTAAAGCATGCTTTAAAAATAAAATTATGATTTATAAATATAAAGAGTTCTCTTTTTAATAGATTAAGATATTTTTATTTGTCGTAGAGTGAAATTGTTGGGAGGTAAGGACCTCCTCTTCTATTCTCATCCTCTTCCTCTATTTTTTCTTGTTTAATCATTAGATCAAAATTTAAATATTTCAAATTTAATCTCTTATAAAATTATTATTAAAATGTTAAATAATAAAAAATAAACAATCAAATTCAAACTACTAGAATTTAAATTGAATAGTTTAAAATTATAGTTAAAAAAAGAAAAAAGAGGGGAAAAGGACATATGAGTCCCATATTAATGCTATACATACATATATGCACACGCTGCCCATGTAAGCATAATTTCTTGTCATTTCAGCCAAACGCTAACACAGTAGCAGGATCAGTCGCATCTTATGATCATAATATGATTTGTGAATCAAGCATTATTATCTGTTGGCTCTGCAAGTGTTTTAAGGCCCAGCATCTTCTCACATCCTTCCACAGATTTGAACAGCTCTGATATGTTGCCATTCCCAAAGCCTCCACAGCCACGCTTCTGACATACCTTCCCTTCCTTAGCCTTCACCTTGCAACCTATTCTCTGTATTATCTCCACGAACATGGTTGGCCTACTCAAATTCAACACACCAAACACTTTTTAATTCATATCTAAACTAAATGTTGTGTCATTCAAGAACTTCATGATCAAATATAATTTAACATAAAAACAATGCTGTGTCTCCAACAGGCTTAGTGAAAATTTGAAGCAATGTTCCTTGATCGTCTCTGTCTACTAGAATCCCCAGATCCTTACATTGCTGAATTTGTTCATCCGTCAATACATCACCAGCTCGGTTCTTTAGATTCTTGTAATACGTTGGAGGTACTGAAGGCATGAACTCGAATCCACCAACTGAACTTCGCTATCTCATTTCTCTCAAAGTCCTGAATATGTCTTCGCTTGCCAAAGCTAGATGCACCATTCCAGCTCCTTCATTGTGCTCCAAGAATGTCTGTATCTATTAGTACTAGCAGGTAAAACTATAATCTGAGTCATGCCTAAAGACACTATCTTTAAGAGCTATTCTACCACACCAAATGATTGAGCAGTAGCTCCCAAAGATTAAACAAACTTGTCCTATAAAAATAAATAGAAACACAAAACAACAAACACTAGCAGAATAATACTTAGTCAGCATAACATAGTATAGAAGTGGAGGAAATAATTGGCCCAAAAACTGAAGAGCATGGTACTGGACTTACAATACTCCTTGGTATTTATAGATAAGATTAGACAACCTTTGAACAACTTGAAAGTATGATTTAATTACTAGTTTCATGAATATTATAGCTCATTACACTAATTCATTCTGGCGGTTTCTAAATGTTGCATTTGAAGATAATTAAAGAAATCAATTTTCAATTTTGATAGCCTTAAATAGTGTTTAATATTATTCATAAAAATATTTATTCAATTTATATTTTTTTAAAATATCCAATAGAATCTGACTCTTCCGCTTCATCCCGAACACTAGTTCACAAAGTGGCAGCAATACAGTTTCGTCATTGTTCGCTAATACTATCAGGTTCAACCCACTCCTCGGTGTTATCCACGTCTTCCACCGTGAACTCGGCAAACTCATGAAAACCAATAAATCCATACAAGTAATTCACAGCCGCAGCAAGCTCCGGCATGCTACCGAAGGCAGGGTCAAGCCCACGAATCCCATAGTCCAATGAAGGGTAGGATGAGAGGTCATTCACATGTTCGAAGTTGGGTAAGAACCAATAGCTGGGGTTTGAGTTGGAGGCTTAAGATGACGTCGTCGTGAAGGAGAACTTCCGTGAAAGTGACTCTGTTATTGAGAAGAACAGGGGAGGCCGTTGGCTTGGCGCCATGGGCGATGCTAGTGTTAAATGCAACTTCTGTATTCTCGACTTTAAGTGCAATGGCCCAAACTACTTGACCGAGGGAAGCGACAAAGGCGTGGCAGGACTTGCAGTCAAAGGTAGGGATAGAGGTTGTGGAGCTGGATTTCAGGCGTTCAGCAGTAGCAATGAAGGGAGAGTAAGAAGTAGTGAAGATGAAAGAAAGGTTGCCAGAATTAAGGAGATAGGAAGCATGAGTGAGGTTGCCGGTGGAAAGGTCGAATGTGGCGACAAGGGGCACGGGAGCCCCTCCCCTCCCCTTGTTTGGATTGTCTTGAAGTAGAGATAACCGGTCAGCAACGTCAATATCACAGGAACACCAGTTTGACTGTTAGAGACTGTTGTCATTATGGTCTGCAAATGTAGAACGGAGCTTCAAGCACAGCCGGGAGGAGATAGAATGAAAAAGGAAATGCTTAAACCTTAAATATTTAGTGTCATGGAAGGGAAAGAAGTGCCGCTTCAAGTAAGTGAGGGTTGCGTTTGTCATCATCATGATGCTCATCATGTTATGAGTATCTGCATGTTTTATTAACAGGTTTTAGTTTATATTAATTAAAATAAAAATTATAAATTATAAAAAAATTAATAAATTTATCTTATTGTCAATCTGTAAAACATAAATTTAATCTGGATAATTCTGGTATTAAAATTTTTTATAATTTTTATTAATTAATTATTTAAATGTATTTTGAACATTTTAAATTTAATCTTGATGGTTATAAAGTAGATTTATTAAAAATTTTATAATTTTTATATTAATAAATATAAATTTTAAATCTAAATGTTCAACTGTTGATTACCTAAATTGATTATCTCTACTTCAAAATCATAAAAAATTTCCTCCTCACCACCTTACCAAACAAGGAGAGTGGAGGGTTTGATAAGGTAGAGCCCTTCTTCCCCTAAGGCTCTGTTTAGTTCAAGGGGATGGAAAGGGAGAGAAGGGGAGGAAATGGAGGAGAAGAGAGGTGAGGGGAGAGGAGGAGAGGGAAGGAGAGAAGAGGGGAGGGGAGGGGAGGGGGGCATCCCCCTAAATTGGGGGAAAGGTTTTGGAGGGGAGGGGAGGGAAAATTTTAAAAAAACCTCCCCTCCCCTCCACCTTACCAAACAAGGGGAGGGAAGCCCCCTCCCCTCCCCTTTTATCATCCCAACAGGCCCTAAATTAGAAGATCCTCCCTCACCTCTCCTCCCTTCTTTTTCCCTCCCCTCAAATTAAACAATAAGGATATCTCCACTTTAAGACCATTAATCTTGTCATCTTGTGTTGGTGAAAATTTAGACTCTTTAAAAAATTCCATCACAAGATATCATGGGGGAACATTAATTGTGTGAATGATACAATAATTAAGGAATGAAAACAGAGTCGTGAGAAGTTAACAGACAAGAATAAAATGCTAATGAATTTAATGTGGTCATTGTGATCTTTGGTGAGCAGTGCCTAAGTTGCGGGTTTAGTGCAAATAGAGTGTGAAGGTTGCAAAATTCAAAGGTAGAGTGTTGACGTTTAGCTAGTTGCACTTAGATTATTTTAGATTTGAGTTGATGTTCATTACATTAATTTTGATATATATGGATTGGTGGACAATTTATTTATTTTTAGTTGAAAGAAATGTTAATTTGGATTGACTTATATTTATTTAATAATTATGCTATTAAATTTGTATCCTAATTCAATTGTGTTACTGAACGTGGTATATTTGGAATTGTTGTTGTGCTGTAAGGAGTTGCCATGCGGAGCCTTTCTATTAAAAGAAAAAAAAAACAATGACAGTTGTTATCAATAATAGCCATCTTATACACATTCATAAAACTTGTCCTTCATGGAAACAAACAAAATGAGGGTTGTTATCAACATCCGTCATTTTTTACTCTAAATATGTCATTCCGCCATTTACGGGGATTAAAAACGACGATTGTTGATAACAATTGTTATTTTTTAGGATACTACAAGCAAAATACCAAAAGAGGTAGCATTTTACATTAAGTGGACATTTTTATTAGAAAAATCAAAATTTTATTAATCACAAGAAAAATTATTACACATACTAATAGTTGAAGAAAAAACGTTCAAAAAAAAAAAACTAACTATACAACCTAACACACATTTAATTAACCTAAAAACAAACAAAAACACAACCAAAAAACCAAACTGACAACAGAACTACACAATAACAACAGTCATTAACCAATACCTGCTCTGTGCTTTTCCACACCATGCAATACAATTTTTTTTTTTTTTTAAGGCCAACTCACCATGCAATACTCAAAATACTAGCTTTTACCAATCTCACTCTATCCGTAGAAATTAACCCAAGCAAGGAAAGTAGAGGTGACAACAGCAAGCCCAACGGCTCCATTTCTCTTTTAGCGGAGTCTGCTAAAAAATCATCAGCCTTATTGCATTCCCTCTTGATAAGAGAAAAAGAACAAAAAAATCCAGACAAAGAGAGGTTCAAGACGTCTCTTATAATATAATACCTGCACTCTTCCAATCACACGCACCCACATTTCGTCTCTGGAAATTAAAGCATTAAAACGCACTTCACAGCCAAGCTCAACGCACATCTTCTTTGCACAATGTTCAGCCACCAACTCCACTGCTTTCCTCATAGCAGTCGCCTCCGCCATGAAAGCAAAGGAGACCTCCGCTGCTTCACCATAGCCAAACACAAACTCCCCTTGCTCATCCCTGCAAAGTAAACTAATCCCTGCAATACCATATTTACTTGTATAAGAACCATCAATGTTTATTTTCAGCTCATTCTTACATAGGGGTCGGCAAAGCAGAAATTCTAAGACTCTTCTATGTAACATTTCAAAATTAATTTAAAGGTTAAATTTATTAATTGAGCAGTCTAATAATTCATTCAGGTAATTAGTAACAATTGGGTTTGGATGGCCATTAAAGCCTGTTGGACCCCCTAAAAGGTTAAGAGTACGATTTGAAAGATTATGGGGCCGAGTTGGGCCCAAAAATTTGGGCTTAAATATAGCTGCCCATTTTTGGGCTGTTCACTGCCATGAACACTGTAATTCACTATGGCTTGCAAGATACAATTTTAAAACCCAATTCTGCAAAAGGTTATAGGTGTTAGCTAAGCTTAATGATAATTAAAAAAGCTAATGGAAGTTAAAAGTGAAATTGTTTTATTGTTAATATTGCTTACCATGCTTATTATGAAAGAAAAGATAATTTAATTATTTTTATTATTGGTTTTTTAATCTATTTTATTTTTATTCATTTTGAACCCCCCCAACTTATGCTTCAAATTCATCTAAAGAGAAAAAATTGAGCTCCTTAAGAATGATTTGATTATCAACAAAGGTTGATCCAATTAATAAGGATTTGGCCCATAAAAGTTGTGAGTTCAAATCTTATTGTCAATGTGAAAATTTTGTTTATGGATGATCTATAAGTATTTCTTTGAACCTAGAAGCATACCTTGGCCATGATGAGCTCCATGAATCTACTCACCTAAATTTTTTTTTAACAAAAAAAGGAATAATATGATTATCTAATGCACCCTTTTTATTATACACTGAGGGAAAAACCTATATCAAGTGTTGGGTCTGGCGAAAGAGGCTAGTTCCTCACAACATGATGTACTAATATTAAATTTCTCATGGGACATGTGCTTATATTTAATACTCGACAATGTTTTGAACATAATTGCCTCCAATAAAAGAATATATATGGCTAATAAAAAAACCTATTAAATTATTATTATATGCTTGCCTCATCTGACATTGGTGCAACTCAGCTGGTTCTTGAAAGCATATAAAAAGACTGAATTCCTCGAGTTAAATAATGCACTACAGAAAATGAAGCTGCAATGCCAATCTCTCTTAGAAATGCACTATGAATGATAAATAAAATTACTGATAGTCCTATGGATGATTTACCGATCATGAAGGTATAAATTATAATTGAATCCTTGTTTTCTTCCCCCTTTTCCCCCTGTTCTATTGAGTGAATCATCATCTTTCACGATTATACGGTGAAGTCATGATCAGTTTCTTCTTTTCTGATTTGTTGCTGTTGCTTAGCCTGGCCTATATTTTCTTTTAAAATCTGGCCTCCTACACTCCATATATACATCTACAAGTTCTAAAGTGGAAAAGCGAATGATTATCATGTTGCCATAGAAAAATATTAATACCATGCAGTTGGATTATTCCACCATAAGAAAAATTAGATGTTGTGTTTGGATCAATGAAGATTTAAACTAAGACCATATCTCCCATTTGGACACACAAAATTATGATCTAAATTCATTTTTTTATAATTTATTTGAAATTTGAAATTTCCTCTATCACTAGTGATTTGAAATTTCAATTATTTCAAACCTTTTGTACTCATTGCGTTCTCACTGTTAATGCTTCTATTACTCTCACATATTCTCTCATCTCACTACAACAAAAATAATTTTTTGGAGTGTTTCTTTTTATGCTTTCAGAGCATTTTGCAAACACTCCGAAAATATGTGCTCTCGTATATATGAGAGTGTTTGATAAATGCTCTTATAAAGATAACCTACAAGAGCGTTTCTAGTAAGAAAAGCTCTTTTATGTATCCTACAGGAGCTTTTCTCAAACAAAAAAGCTCATACCATGGGTGAGCAAAGGCAAGTTGTATGTGTGGAAATGGAAATTGAACGTTTCTTGGAGGAGGAAAAAAAACAAAGAGTCAGAGATGCAACTTCAAATTTCCAAGCAGAAGGTATAGAGTATATAGAGTCTTGTTAGCTTGGGATTTAAGGAATAATAAAAACCCTAACCTGCAAAGAAAGATGGGTTAAAATGCAAAAATACTTATCAAGTGGTTGGCCAAGAACATTCAGTAGTTTAAAGTGAGAAAAGGATAAAAATATGTGTAATGTTACTAGAGTTGGTGCAAAAGTAATCAAACTATTAACTTTGCCCTAACGTTGTTAGTTTTTGATGTTAAATGCTAACTATACTGTGGACCATGTTTGTCATGTGTCAATCTTTGTTGACATGAACTAACAAAGGGGTAAAAATATCTACAAAGTTATCAATTAGGAGCATCCAATAGCCTAAAATAAGAAAAAGAACAAAAATAACCAAAACGTTATCAAAGTTAGTGCAAAAGTTATCAATCCATCAAATCCCTTAAATATTAACTATTTACCTAACAGCTAAGCAGAACTTGACCATTTTTTTATTAATGTGGACAAAAAAAAATATTCCAGAGTGAAATCCTGTGGAGGTTGATCGGTTATCATATGAATGTCTTGTAGGAAAATATCATTTTGATCGAACATCTATCAAGTTAAATCATTCACTTCCTTGCAGTGGTAGCGAAAGCCATTTAAAATTTTTGAAACTATTATGAGTGAAATTGCTTAAAGTTGTGACAATATTCTTAAGGTAGACGATATAAGAGATGTACTTAGTTTCAATCTTTAATTGTGTATAACCCATCTTATAGTGTTGAATCTTAAGTTTTGCAAACAAGAAAAATGAGCGAAAAGGAATAAAGGAAGGGGGTAGGATGTGTCAACGAAAAAATGAGATTTGGTGGGATATGTCATAGTTCACAGCACAGTTAGCATTTAACACTAAAAACTAAAGGTGTTAGGTAAAGTTAACGGTTTGGTCATTTTTACACCAACTCTAATAACATTATGAGTATTTTTACTATTTTTCTCACTTTTAGACTATTAGATTCTCCTGGTCGACCACTTGATGAATATTTTTGCACCTTAATCTAAAAAAGATTAATATATTGTGTATTATATATTCTTTTATTATTATTATTATTAGCGTGAGAATTAAGAAAGAAGATATATTTGGGATATATATTTTAATAAAATACACTTGCAGCACACCAAACAAATAGAGGGAGATCAGATAATAAGGTCAAGTTGCTGGAAGTCTTCTCTCCTCTTTCCGCAATATTATCTTAAGTGGTTGGAACTTTGATAACAACGTCTACTTTCTATAATTCGCCCAAGTCACTTTTAATTTAAAGAAAAAACACCATATTTGTAAAACCAATAATTAATTAATTAAAAGCGCCGGGAATGAAGCAGTTAAACAGTTTTTTTTTTTTTTTGCCCCTATGGCACTTAGTTCTGTTGCGTCGGTCAAGTTAAAATCAATCATTCAAGATAACTCCAAGAATAGTCCAAGATCGAGAAATTAAGAAAGTTATTTTGTTATTTGTTAGTAAAATAATTGACATAATGTAACGAACTTTCTAAGCTTTAATGAACACCACAACGGTTGTTCGCTTTTATTGAAGTTGCTATAAGAAGCTAAAAAGGGAAGGATGCGAAAGCAAGTGAGAATTTGAGCCTTTGTTGCATGGCAGCTACAGCATCGTCCTTTTTAATCTTTTCAGGACACACAAGTTTTTTAATTGTTTCATAAATTAGAATAAATTGACGTACGGCAAACAAACTCGAGATGTTGGCGCCACTTCATGTTCTCTTTTGTTTCAAGCAGATAAAAGTTTTCATCAAAGCTCTGTCTGGATAAAACAAAAGCACCAGCCGGAAACACCAATTACACGTCTTCAATTCATTTAGACATGATATCGGTCGCATCACACACATCACAGTTCAATATTATTGTGAGTGAATAAAATTAAAGAATATATCTTTATATTTCCATATATATTTGTATTACGATTTTACTTCAAAATATTTCTATATATATATATTACTTAAGAACTTCATATGATGAGTAAGGAGGGAATCCATAAAGTGTCACTTTGAAACCACCCAAAAAAGCCTAGGAAGAATTACAAACAGGTTCTAAATAAAAAAAAAAAATTAATTATTTTTTAGTCTTATTTTCAAGTCAAACTTCTGTATTAGCAGTGGTTGTGAGATAATGAGTAATTATTTTTCTTATTTAAAACCTGTATGTAGTTCTCTCAAAAATATTGATATACGGTCCATAGCTTGTGGTAACAAATCCACATGGGCGTTCTAACAAATCCATGCACACACATATAAGGCCATACGTACAATTTGATAATTATTGGGTTTAATCCTATACTTGTAACCTAAGCTACTATTGTTTTGTTCTTGTAATTCAAAAGGAAAAAATAATTATAAAGTGGTGTTAACTTCAGTGATGGTGAAGACTGGAAGCACTCAAAACACTATGGAACAAGTAAAACTAAAATGTTTTGCATATCGCGAGCACAATATAATCCAAATTAAGATCATAGAGTCTATTTATATGTAGTGTATGTTTGATTTTTAGTTTATCAAAAGTTCATTTAGTAAAAAATTTATTTAATAAAAGTCAATTTAATAAAAATTAATTGTTGTAATGAAATTTATATTTAGATATATTTTTTTAAAAGTAAGTTTGGTACATTAAAAGTTGTTTGAATTATGATATTGAAATATACTTTTAAATGTATAATTATAAAAAAGGACATTAATTTATAATGATTTGTCAATTTTGTTATACAAATGTAATATATTTGAAATATTTAAAAAAATGATCAAGATTTAAAATAACATAAAATTTGATTTATAATGCTAAAAAATTGATCTCTTGTTATTTGTACTTTTTTAATCTGTAATTTTAGAAAATGTGATAAAAATTTATAATTTTTATTAGACATTAATGCTAAAAATTAAAATGATTACTTATTCAATTTATAATGTTAAAAACTTAATACCTAATTATTATTATTGAAATGATAATTATATTTTTTATGAATTAACTATATTTTAAAAAAAAAATAAGAGATTAAACTTAGGACAGTATGGTTAAATAATATCTTCCCTTTTAAATTCACTTTTCAAAAGTTTCAAAAAGTAATGTCTTTCAAATCTGTTTTCAGGCACTGTTTAAATGTATTTTTTTGTAAAATATTTTATCCAAACAACTTTCAACTTTTTAAAAATAAAATTTTATTTTTTACATATAAAATGCAAGCAAACCAAATGGGTCCATAATCCTACGTAGAGACTTAACTGGAATGTAACTTTTTTTCTAATTAATACTAATCAATGTCGTACATTGATTTTTCCGGATGTTAGTTATGGTTGTCATTGTGGTCTGCTAATATAGAGCGGCGGGGTGGTAGAATAGAATGAGAAAGTAAATGCTCAAAAGTTAAAATTAAAATTATATCTTAAAAATAAAATTCTAAAAACTAAAATTATGTTCACATTTAGGGACTAATTTAAAATTACTAACACTATTAATTTGATAAATAATTAATCTTTTTAATTTTATTTTTTAAATTATAGGGACTAATATTTTAAATGGTTAAAATTTAAAGATTGAGTTACAATCAAATTAAAACTTTAAAGACTAAATTATAGTGAGTCATAGTTCAAAAATTGAATTACAACTAAGTCAAAACTACAATGATCAAAAATTTAATTTTTTCAAAATTTTAAATTATTAATTTTCTCTTAAAATTTAACTGTATATTCTCTCCTACAATTTATAAAAATTTTAATTAAGTACATGGATTTTTAAAAATATAATTTAAAATTTCTTGTCAAAATTAATGAAATTAAAAAAAATAAACATCAATTATATTAAGTAATTTAATATATTAACTACTTATTTTATTTTTGGCCAAGAAATTCTTACTTCATTAAATTTTTGATTTGCATGTTTGAAATATTATTTTAAGTTTTAACAATAGAAATGTAGGAGATGTTTGTATTTTGTAGCTATTCATATTAGGAGAGGTTTGTATACTGTTTTTTTTTATTAAATACAAAATGATATTAACAATGTAGATGGGAACTAGTGAAAAGCACTAATCTAATTGTGATGAGTTTCAAATTCTCACTGAAAGGACTTTATTTAGTACTAACTATGCCACTAATAGAAAGACACTGTTGCGTAACGAAAAAAAAGAAACTATATTTTGTAGTGTTTATTAAAGTCCTTTTTATTGTTATAATTTATTTACTTGTTTTATTTTGCCATTGCAACTTCTTAGTGACTCTTGGATGTTCTTAAAAAAATCATATATAGAAGCACAGTGTTTGTTTTTTTAAAAAAAAAAAATTGTTCAGACACTCTTGTTTTGATTAAATTAATTATGAGACCCTCAACCCCGTCATCTCACAAGCAGCTCCCGCATACTTCTGCGGTTTGATTAATCAAATTTGTGGAAAATCATATTTATAAATCAATTTTATCCAAATTCTATTGTATTGGACACTGATTTTAGGGAGAATGACAGCTAAATCCTTCTAAAATAAAAATAATAACAATTTAGTCCTGCAAATTGTGATAATGACAATCCTAAAGAATTTCTTTGATATTAAATTTTTGTGTAAAATTACTTTAGTATCCCTTTAAAATTTAATTTTATATGGTTTATAAATTTGACAGAAGTACTTGTAAGCTTGGTTTCATCAATAACTAAAACGATTTAAAAAATAATAACCTTTTTATGGGCAAAGTTTAACTAATTTTACATCATGTTTAACTTTAATATATTACTGTGAAGCAGAAACGTCATTCTATATTAACAGTGTAAGGAAAAGCTTTACTTCATTTCTTAGATTGTCAAAGTTAGAAAGGTTTGTTCAATCCATGACGGGAAGCTCTACTGATAATCTTTTTTTGGTCAAAGGAAACAAACCTGAGGGAAGGTAATAACTTTTTGATTCTAAATAGTTTCTTTCATTTGTTTAAAAATAAGAGTTTCACCCCAAAAAAAAAAGTGCTAATAAACAATAGGTAATAAAATATATATATATATATATGTTTTACAAAAAAGCTAAACCTCATTTTTTTTTTTTTTTGCAATAGAACATACAGGCTAACTTATCCCATTTTTTAAAAATAAAATAACCTGCTTTTTGTCAGCCCAACCCATCAATTTTAACAAACAAACGGGCCAAGCCAGTTTGTCAATATTTTTTTTTTCTTATTATTCACAGGCATTTCATTTGGGCTGTTCAGGTGGCTCAAAAGGCCAGTCAACTTAGTTTTGCTCGAGCCAGTTGGGCTAACCAGGCCAGGCACCAGGCTAGGTTCAACCCTACCAAGCCCAAAATATGTACCTATATTATATTATTTTTTCAATTTTTTGTCAAAAGTTAATTATTTTATAATATTTTTTATTTAATTTTCTTATTCATTATATTATTTTTTATGTTCATCATGAATATGTTTTATAATTTTAATTTTTAATCATTTAAATATTTAAAATTGATTGTTTTACTTTATATCATGTGAAAATAATAAATAATTTTTAATTATATACAATTTAAAAAATTATTACTTTAAATTCTAACATTATTTTTATAAATAGTCAATTTTAAATAATTTCAATTAAATTTTATATTGTTTAATAAATTTTTTTATATTTAAAAACCCGATCTAAGCATTTGGGTGGCCGAATACCTCAATATGTACATAGGGTCGGGCTTTAGGCTAGGGTGAACCCCTATTTGGCCCATATACACCTCTATCTCATATTGTCGTCATTATAACGATATGTAAAGAAAAAATTTTACTATAACCCCTTAAGCAAACTTATTGATAGTCAAATCCTATAAAATCCTAAAACATCAATTTAGTCCCTATGAGTTCCACTTAAGTTAAATTGAAATTAATTTTTTGAGAAAAATGATACAAATGACCCCAATCCTCTCAAATAAAAGTAACTGACATAAGAAAAAAAAACAACAAGAAGCCTTATCCCACTAGGTGGGAAAGAAAAATAAACAACTAATGTATAGAAAATGAAACAATTAGTATAGAGGAAATTTATAACTCTCATTAACAGTATAACATGAATATATATATAAACAAGTAAAGCTAAGCGCATAAATAACTCGTGCAAGAAACATGAACAATTGATGTATGGAAAATTAATAACTAACATAAGGGAAATTTTTAGCTATCATTAACAGCATAACACCAACATAAATATAAACAAGTGAAACTAGGCATATAAATAACTCAAGTAAATAAAAAAAACAACTAATGTATGAAAAAAAAACAACTAAAGTAAATAAAATTTATAACTCTTGTTAATAGCATAATATCACTATGAATATAAATAAGTGAAGTAAGGCACATAAATAACTTGCATAAAGAAAATGAACAAATATTGTGTGAATAAACAATTGATCTAACGGATTGAGATTGGGATTGGGATTGTTTGTGTTATTTTCCTTAAAAACTAAATTTCAATTTAACCCAAGTAGAATCCACAGGGACTAAATTGATATTTCAAAATTTTAGAAGGTTTGACTGTCGGTAAGTTTAGTCAAGAGGGCCACAGTAAAATTTTCCCATATGTAAATGTAAATTGTAACTATATGTTTGTCTCCTCCGACATTAGTGCAACTCAGCTGGTTCTCAAAGCGCATAAAGAGGTTGTGAATTCTTTGAGGTAAAATGGTTCTGCCAAGCTAGGAGCTGTTGCAACTTTGGATTGCTCTAAAGAAAATGAAGCAGCAACGTAAAGCACTCTTAGAAATGCGCGAGCTGATGGTCCTATGGATGATTTATCGGTCATAAAGGTATAAATTATAATTGAGTCCTGTTTTTCTTTCCCTCTTTCCCTCTGTTATACTGAGTCATTCATCATCATTCACGTTATACAGTGAGGCCCTGATCAGTTCCTTCTCTGACTATTGCTGTTTCTTAGCCTACATTCCCTCCCTCCGTTCAAATCCATTTCTTATTAAAATTTATTTGTAATTTTAATTTTTTTTAATACCAAAATTTCAGTCATTTCAAATATATTGTTTTCTTTGTATTCTCATTGTTGGTGCTTCCACCTTCTCTTAGCTCATGTTCTTGTCTCTCTTCCAATTGAAAATTAGAGTTAAACCCATCACTCTTAATTTTCCATTTTCACTTCAAGTCTCAACTCATCTCTCTTCTTCTTTTGAAATGTGAAATTTTAAACTTAAAATTCAAATCCAAATCTATCAATCCAAATGATGCCTGAGAATTTTGTACTTGCTAAAGTAGTCTGAGACACGGCTCTGTATATTTGTGCTGCTCAAGGTAACTAGAAAGGAAAACAAACCTAGTGCTGAAGATGGTAAGGAAGAATGGGGGATTAGGTATATAAACCAAGAAAAGTTGTTTAAGTGTGCATATGGACGTCTTATTCTTCTTGTGTCTATGTTGCTCTGTATAGCATTGGACTCGGTTTTCATGGAGCTACACTTTGTACAGGAAGGTTAAGGATGAGGAACCGCAGAATTTGGCTTGTGGCATTCGAGCATGTGATTCTGCAGTAACAGAGACAGCAGAGAAACCATCTGACACTGCTGAAGAGTAGCATCTGCGGCTCATACCATGGATGAGCATAGGCAAATTGCATGTGTGGAAATGGAAAACGTTTTTTGGTGGAGAAAAAAAAAGAGAATCAGAGATGCAACTTCAGATTTCCAAGCAGAAGATATGCTACCATGGTGCACCTTAAAGATTTCACCGTGAGTGCATTGAATGGCGTAAAATTTTTTAGTGTATTGAATGGTGTAAACTTGAACGATTTTCAGTAACAAATTATGGATGACAAACCCTCAGCCAGACACTGAAATTCTCTGACGTGTCCATTTTGTCTTCAATAATTTTGGTAGCTAAAAGAGTCTGAAGAAAAGATTGTGGGCTTAAGTAAAGAAAGGGACCAGTTAAGCAGAGACACGCTGCTGTTCAGATTTAAGGGGACTAACATGTGGTGATCCGAGCAGGCAAAAGCTAGAGAATATGATGTGATCTTAGAAGCAGCCGTAGTCAGCAGAAGAAAAGGTTAGGGATGCATACAAATGATGAAAATAAAACTCTAGGTAGGGCATTGTTGATGACCATTCTAAGATTCAACACAATTTATATGTTGAGTAAAGGCACGTGAATGTTTTTATAAAAAAATTTCAACTTTCAACACAAGCTTTATCTGTTAAAACACGTGAATAGAACAAGCTCACCACACTCAATGAGATTGGTGAGGATTGAATTCTTGACCACGTCAAGGACTATTTTCACTCGCAAATTTTAAACCATTAAGGTAAAATTCTAGTCTTGTAATATCAACAGCTATAAATTATGTTGATTGACAAAGCTGACTTTCAAATAATTTCCTTGTTGACGGACAACATATCAATGCAACCCAAAGTTACTGCTTTTCTTCGATTTTTCTGGCAATTTTACCGATTCTGGTGTTTTCACTCCAATGTCGCAATTTTGTTCCAGAAACTCTTCCATAATGTTTTGGTCTCCCTCACAAGCTAGAAGTTTATGAATGTAAAATCTCAAGACTCTTGAGGCATTCCGCTCAGACTTTTTCCGGTTGATTGTAAGGAAGATGGAAAAGGTCTGTTATGCGTTAGCTATGTTTATCGGAAATAAGATTAGAAACACTATGGAACAAGTAAAAACTTCTACATATTGTGTGTACCCCACCCCAAAAAAAAAAAAAAAAATTCACATGGTGCTACCAGAATATACTCCAAAGGCAAACAGCATGTACCCCATCAACTATTCTAAGCAACTTGCGGACTAGTGCTAATTAAGTAGCACGTCAGATTAATTTATTTCCCAATCTCTCGTGACTCCTATCATACAGTCCAAATTGCAGTACTTGTTTATATATAAATATAGTAAGGTGGGCAGTTCGTATATTTCTTCATAAACATTGCAAGAAATGCAATAACTGTCTCTTAACACAGAATATCATATATTCATATTTCATCATTTCTAGAAGTGAAGACAGTGCTCATATAGTATTTATTCTTCCTTAAGCCAATTGTTTATACAGTAACAGGGTGATTACAGCTTCAAGAAATACCTCGTCCTGAAATCACTATGAGCTTTCAAGCAGGAGTTTGTTCTGCTACTCTTTTTAAGTTCAAGTGTCTTTTCATATTCTTCGATGGACTTGAACAGTTCAGAGAAGTTTCTTTTTCCAAAGCCTCCACATCCACCCTTTTGATATACCTTCCCCTCCTCATCCTTCAGCATGCACCCAACTCTCTGAATTATCTCTATAAAAATGGTTGGCCTGCCCATTCAACACAGAAAAAACCTTTTAACTCAGTGTCATCTTACATAATCTTCATCCAATAGAGAAGTTCAGAGGCTTGAATGATGAATAGAGGTTGATAAGTAACATATAAAAAAGTGTTAGATGACTAGAACAAGCTTGAAATAGCAGATATTATCAAGACACAATATTCGCAAACCGCCTGTATCTCCTCTAGGATCCTTGCCACCCTACTTTATTCCGGCCAAGCACATCCCAACACTCCTATGAAGCACTAAAGTTTGTACAGTTATGCGCTCTTACAATCAAAGAGATTGTGAATAGATGTTATATTCGGACGCCAATTAATTAAATGGGACCCAGGGCAGGGGAATTAGTGGTTGACATTCAAAGGCAAGAGCGAACAAACGACTAGAATTTGATAACTTGGGGCCCCCACACGGAATCACGACACGACCTGGATTACAGGTGAATGGCATCAAAGAATGATCAAGTTCATCATTTGGAGAAAACAAAGCTGAAAAAGGGGGGGAACACACATGAATCTTGTGCGTACGGCTTGAAGAAGAATCAACAATAGGGACACCACCAGACTTTTTGATTCAAGGGTGCGTGGCTTGCATGAAAAAGAATCATGGGGATAATGAGTTGAGAACACGAATCATCAGCACAGCTTCGCCCATGTTGAGTTCTTGCTCTTCATCCTCAATGGCGTCATCACTCGCTTCCTAATAAGCATGCATCAAACAGTACATGTATCAAGCTTAGTGCGTAGGTTGGAGTACTTAATTAATTAAGAGAAGAAATTAAAGGAACAAGAAGCGTTTGGATTGCTTACAGTCACAGGAGGGATGTTGAGATCGATGTGAAGAGGCTTTGATTGCGTTATTAATATTTGGGAGAGAGTGTGACGAAGTTGGGTGATGAGTGTGTGAAACCACACGGACTCGTAACCTGCCATTGCTTTCATGGCACTGGCTCTGCAGGAGAACTCAGTCTTGGCTGCTTCGGAAACTCCCAGACGCTGCATGTACTCCACTATCACTTCATCCATCTCTCCCACTCTCTCCTCTCTCTCCTGATGACCCCCCCCCGCGCGCGCGCGCGCTCGTGTGTGTGTCACAAGCTAAGAAGCACCGATACGGGTACGAGTATCGGGTACGATACGATACGATACGCGGACACGGCTATTTTCCAGAATTTTAGGATACGGGTACGGCTATATAAATAATTAAATATTAAATATTTGGATGTCTAAAAACACAATTTCAAGATGTCTAATGCCATAACAAAATATAATACAATAAATAGTCAAGCACTTAAACACTATCAAGTGTCAAAAGATAATTATCAACTTAAAGTAATTCTAATCTTCCTCATCTTCATTGACACCACCACTTTCTCCTATAAGTTCTCTCTCCAAAATTGGCTCATCTATAGATAAACTTGCAACTTCAAGATTTTCAACATCATCTATTTCCCAACAATCTCCACTAATATCCCACAATTTACTTTCTCCAGTAGAATACTTCTCACTCTTTCTTGAAAGAAGACGAAGATTTGAATGAACAAAAACTAAGTTCTCTGTTCTTTTTGGAAGCATCTTATTTCTCTTTAGTGAATGAACAAAAGAATAAGTGCTCCAATTTCTTTCACAACAAGATGATGAGCATGGTTGATTGAGAAGTTTCAATGCAGTCCCTTGAAGTTTAGGAGCATCAGCACCATGATTGCTCCACCAAGCCTTAGGCTCTAATACCCATCTATCTTGTATGGAATCAACAAAAGAGAACTCATCTGAACATCCAGAACATTTTGAAAATTCATTCATAACCAATTTCCTCTCTTCTTCATCTGGAAACATCCTTCTAATGCACTTTTTCCTCTCAGTTGATATTTCAGCATCTCTATGTGGAGAGACTCTATTTAGTCCACCTTCAAGCCATTGTGTTGTATAATACCTACAATAATATAATAACATTAATTGGAGTTGTGATGTAAAAATGATAAAGAAAAGAATTTCATGATCAAAAATAAGAATAACACACCTAGGATTCAGTGAGTGGGCAAGACAATGTAGTGGAGTGGCACTCTTTGTCCATCGATCAATGATGATGTTATAAACAACTTCATAAAATGAAGAGTACTCAGAAAGTGATTTTCTCTCATGCTTATAAATTGATTCCTTGATTTGCTCTATCATTGAATCCCACATCTCATAAATCAAATGAAGTGTGGGTCTATCTGTGTCAGCAAATCTCAACATATCATAATTTGGTTTAGTGAAAGAGAGAATATAATCAACCTTCTCCCACCAAAGATCATTAAGAATTATGTCCTTCACAGTAGCAGCCTTTCCAACATCATCATCTCTATAAGCATTCCATTCTTCACTAATAACCAGTGTACGAAGAGAAGTTTTGATAAGTTTGAATCTCTTCAACATCACAATTGTTGATGCAAATCTTGTTTCGGCTATTGCAAGCAATTTTAATGGCACGAATTCATTAAACATGGCCAATCTCATAGAATGATTCATGATAAATGTTCGGATAAAGACTGCATCATCCCTCACCTCAGTGATCCAACAGCATTCTCCATAAACAATTTCATTTGCCTCTGTATTTTTTGCTGCACATATATTTTTCAAGGCAAGATTAAGTGTATGCACCACACATGGTGTCCAAAAGATGTGAGGATATTCATCTTCCACCATCTTACCAGCAGATTTACAAACAGGTGCATTATCAGTAATTACTTGAACAACTTTATGAGGCCCCACTTCTTCAACCACTTTCTTTATCAAGTCAGCCATGTAAAATCTATCTTTATACTCACTAGTTGCATCAATTGCCTTCAAAAACATGGGACTTCCATCACTTACAGCCATAAAATTAATTAATGGCCTTCTTTGTACATCTGTCCAACCATCTGTAACTATACTTACCCCCTTATGATTCCAAGTCCCTTTAATTGATTCAAGTTGCTTTTCAACATTGGCCCTTTCTTTTTGCAACAAAGTAGACCTTAGTGCATTATAACCAGGAGGTTTAAAACCAGGAATTACATTGTTGGCAGCATATTGAAATGCACTAATAAAATATGGGTTACGTGCCAAATTGAAAGACAAACCAGCCGAATAGAACATTCTAGCAATTTCAGCAGTTAAGTTATCTCTAGCTCCTTGTTGGAAAGCTCTTTCTATTGTATTTATTGCCCTCCTTTTTCCCTGATTGTGTTCACTTTGAATAGGGGTAGAACCCCTTTGACATAAAGGAGACAAGCTCTCAGTTGGAGTTGGCAATGGCACATGTCTTGGTTTTGTTCTATTCTCAGCCTCCTCTTGAGCTTTTCGCATTTCACCTAAACAACTATCATCAACTTTCGGGCATATAGCAATACCCTTTCCAGAGATCCTCAACAAATGAAATTTAACTCTAGAATAAGAGCCATTATATTGGTTATTACAATAGTTACACTTCCAACTTCTATTTCCACCATCCCCTCCATTTTCTTGAGAAACCAAAGTTACATAAGCCCATAAAGGAGTACTCTCTTTCTGTCTTTTATTACTAGATTGAAATTGAGAATTCACACTTCCTGAACTACTACCGGGTCTAGAATTAGAAGCCATTGAAGGTTTAATTTTAAACAATATCCTGCAATTTTAACAAAAAGAGAGCTAATAAAAATTTAAAATAAATCAATGTTTAATTCAACAAAATAATCTATCTAAATAAAAAAAAATTAAATTAGTAATTCAGTATTAAATTTGAAAACTAATCAATTGCTCTGGCTCTCTCTCGGTTCAGCATTGAGCAAATTATCCAACAATGCAATAATAAGAAATTCGAAATCAGCAGCCAAATCTGATAGATACATAAAGAACGAGAGGCAGCGCATCGAAGAATGACCATACATGAAGAACTGAACAAATTACCAAGATTGAAGCTGAAGAACGACGGTGAGGCAGAGGCAGAGCAGACGGTCGAAGACGCTGAGGCAGAGCAGACAGTCGAATATGAAGACTGAGGCGGAGCAGACGGCGAGGCAGCGTGAATAAACGTGAGAGATGAAGAACGAGAACGACCAACATAGGCAGTGAAGTTACAGAGCAGAAAACACGAGAAGGGGGTCGATTGGAGCTGAAAATGTTAGGGCATCGGATTTCTGGAGCTGGGACTGAGTTAAAAGAAGTGAAAAACGCAGAGTTTCGCGTCCGCCCGTGTCCGACCCGCGTTCGCCCGTGTCAACCCGCATCTGCCCGCGTCCGCCGGAAACCAGGAAAAGGGACACGCCGTTCCCCCGTCCTGAACGCGTGTCCGTGTCGGATACGTATCCGACACGGACACGCCAGCCATTTTGGCGTGTCGGTGCTTCTGAGGTCACAAGACGCGAAACTTACATTCAGGATTTGATTAACGTTAGTTTGAGTGCCCCTTTTATAGCAGCCGAGGCAACCAGACTTCATTGATGTTTGCTAACGTACGCTTGCAGCGTTTTGAGTTTAGAGATGATGGCCTGTCGGGGGAATAATATAATAATGCCAATTTTTCTGACACAAGAATCCAAAAAAAGTAACTTCATGAGTTATAATTCCAACTTCACATCGTCCATTTCACACTCTCGCTGCCAGGTCCCACAACCACAAGACTATTATAAACTCGCTAGTCCCTTGCATTATAAACTGTGCTCGGATGCGTGAATGCCATAATGCAGGCATACAGCTGTGGATTATTTGGTTGCTAAAAAAAAATAAATGAAATGAATTAAAAAATACAAATAAAAATGAACTAGATTATCATCTAACTTGTGATAAATATGATAAAATTTGATATCATATATTATAAATATGAGAATCATCACACTCTTAACAATTCTTATAAATTAAATTTTTTTTTTTTGTAAACATGATTGACTCATCTTCTTTTTATATTTATTATCTATTTATTTTCAATCCATTTTACCATCTTCTTTTCGAACAAAGAGCCAAAAGTTCAGGTGACACAATCCGATATGTCTTAGATAACTAAAAGTAGAATTGATTCGAATGATGATATTGCAATGGGATGATAGATAATGATTGCGTGATATAAATAGTAGCTTGACCTTATTATTTTATTAGCATTTGATCCTACTTTGCTTGAACTGGAGTGCTCTTTACTTTTCAAAATATAAATAATCGGATGATCTGTGAGTATTATTTATTACCATGCTATGAGTATAAGATTTTTATATTTTGTTGGATGATCACTACCATGTGTGTGTCTGTGTGTATATATTATATTTCCTTGTTATTTTCTTGTCAGAAGGACCGTTGTTAAATCTCAAATGATATATTGAATGAATAATAATAGGTCCATTTATATTGCAGACAAGATATTTAAATTTTTAAATTGTATAACTTTCAGACGATAATTGATTTGTAATTGTGTGAATGATATTAGCAACCTATCTTTCAAGGAACACTTGTATGATTTGTGTAAACAGTAGTAAGACAACGTGCTAAATGTGTGGCCAGATAAGAACATAGGTCAAACACATTAAAAGCTACAAACCAATTCAAAATTTTCTTACTTAATTAATTCCTTAATTACTTTATTGGCGGTGGCGCTATTGATCTTCACTTCATATGGAGTCATATCAATTACTCATCGCTTTGCCTATACATGCATGCATGTATGTCACTCAAGCTGAAGCTTAATTATATTTAGTAAACTATTCACGATCATGATTACGGTTTGAAACACGTTTTAGTAAGTACCATAATCACCGACAAAGCAAAAGAAAGTACCGTGTGATCTTTGCGACTTTAATTTACATTTCACAGCGCCATTTTCCTCGTAGTGTGTACTGATTCCTGTAAACCCAAATATTATGTCAGTAGAACTTAAATTACCTTACCAGATGAAAGATGAGAGAAAACACGGAGAAATTTGAAGATAAATTAAATAGAAAATAAAATCCATAAATTTAGGTAAAAATATATACATTTAGAATAGAAGATAAAATAAAACGATATAAATATACAATAAAATAAAATATGGTTAGATTTTAATATATTTCAAATTATCTTAGAGTTTCTTTAAAATCAGTCTTGTATCTGATAGTATTTTTAATATTAAGAAAAAAACCAATAAAGATACCTGCCATTATGCTATGATAAATTTAAAAAGCCTTATTTATTCCAATGTACGCGCTTTTGCTCTCCTTACACCAAAAAAAAAAAAATTCAAAAGCTCTAATTGAAATCTTTAACCTATCTTCTAGAGCATCCACTCTCTTTCTTTATTTTCTCTCATGTGATCATAATTTGGGGTGTTCATGAAATGGGATAGAATGGAACCGGATCAGGCCAGAACCCTATTTTATGTCTTGTCTCAAAAAGAACAATATTAAGTATATATTTGGTTTTCAATTTACATTTGCCAAATATCTATTTTCAAGAAGTAACTATTCATTAGAATTGGTAAAGTTAAAGTACATCATAAATATAATTTGAATAGACTTTTGAAGCAAAACAAACAAACCCTAAATTTTCGTCTTGTGTTTCATCTCTTATCTTATTTGGGACTAGTAATGGACAGGATCAGATCGAGTAATATGGATAAAAAAGACAGAATGAAATAGAAATGGAGAACTATTAAAAATTAAACAGCTAACTAAAAAACTACTAGAGTGATAATAGATGGCAAGAGATTGAATTGGCAAAAACAGACGGCTCTTACTCTCATAAATTTTCTATAATTATTTATAATGAATATGAAAAATAAATGGCTGATAACAAGGTCGATGAATGGAGATCTGACTCAATTAGTAGCAATAATCAGTGTGAATACAAATATAAATGCTCTTAATATCTCTTCCCAAAATGCCTTTCTATGTTGGGAATAATCTATGCTTTGGCATGCTGGAAAACAATCTGCCATCCCTCGTAAAGCGAATGATGAGAGGCTTTGTTAAGAAGATCAATTAAGCTTAGGAAGTATAGATTTGACCATTATTTGAGTAAAAGTTTAGGAAAATGAAATGAGAGTTGAGATTTTTTTGGTGGGATTTGATTATTAATTATGTTTAATATTACACCAATGGAATCACGTTGGGTTTATGGTATGGCCTTATGCAAAATTGGAAATCAAAGAGTAGAGTGTCATCCATCTTTTGTTTTAAATAAGGTTATCAAAACCAAACCGATTGGTTTAACTAGGAATCAGCTAGGTAGCTAGTCTAGAAGCAAGGCAAAAGTGGGGGGAGGAAGAATTGCTGGTGAGCAATCCAAACTGGCATTAAACCGAGGACAATCAGAAAAAGCGGCACGTGGTTGTAGTTCACATTTATTTATTTTTCCTTCTCCCCAATTTGCTAAATACAACGTGGCTTTGTGTGTTTTTTTTTTTTTTTTTTAAAGAATGCGGAGGGACCAAAAGGGAGGCTATCGCACACATCTCACACTTAGGTACCCTAATTCCTAAACCTAAACCCCATCCTCAATTTGCCTCCGCTCTCTTTGTTCATTGGTTCATCTCCATCTCCTCTTGCGATTGCGGCTAAGCCTTCCTCTTCTTGAAGTTCGACCGTCCTCATCATCGTCCCAACCTAGCTTGTCATTCGAGATTCATCGTCTCAAGTTGTCATTCATTGTCTCTGCTCATTCATCCCAGCTCTCTTCATTGCTTTAAATCTGTCTAGTCTTATAATCGCCTACCTCTTCCTTGTTATCAACAAGCCAGAGTTCCTTGCTTTTCTCTTTTCACTTTAAACTTGTCAATTAGTAAATGGATTTAGCTTGTTAAATGCAAATGGGTATTTAATAATTAACAAATGATTAACTGTTAAAATATAATCTACATTTGTCTTTTTCTACAATCAACTTCTTTCAGATTTTTTAATTTGTCAATTAGTGAATAACTTTTTATTAAATGCGAATGAATACTTATTAATTAATAAATGACTATTTGTTAAAATATAATATATACTTGTCCTTAGTTTCCTACAATCAAAGTCTTTCAGATTTTTAAACATGTCAATCAGTGAATGATTTCTTATTAAATGCAAATAGATAATTGTTAATTATCAAATGATTATTTATTGAAACATGATTTACATTTTTTTCTTCCTACAACCAAGCTCTTTCATATTTTTAAACTTATTAATTAATAAATAACTTTTTATTAAATATGAATGGTTACCTATTAATTAATGTACGACTATTTGTTACTTAAAAAAAAAATATGGGTATCATAGTCTTTCTCCATCTAGAATTATTTTCAAATTAGTCTCTCAATCCTGCAATAATATTTTATAATCTTTTAGTTCTTTTTTAATATCGAATATTCTCAATCGTCTTTGAATGATGTTTTCTAAAAAAAACTTCATAATTCATAAAAACCAACAAGCTCTCCACCCACAAACACAAATGGCAAGCCAATAAGCCATGATGTACTATATATTCTAACTTTACCAACATGCATTAATCTGGTTTCGTCTGCACAGACTTTTAATGGAAAGGACACTGACAAGACACACGAAATACAAATAGAGACAACACGCGACTTTTTGATTCCACACAAGCGAATCGTGAGCAATCATGGAGATGATGAGTTGAGAACACGAATCATCAGCATAGCTTCGCTGCTAATTTCTTGCTCTTCATCCTCAATGACCATCACTTGCTTCCTAAAAAAGCATCCAACGGCACAGAGGTTGGGACAACGTAATGAAGAACAGAAATTAGAGGAACAAGAAGCAGTTGGATTGCTTACAGTGAGAGGCAGGCTTAGATCAATGTGAAAAGGCTTTGATTGTGCTGTTATTTTGGAAAGAGTGTTATGAAGTTGGGTGATGAGTCTGTGAAACCACACGGACTCGTAACCTGCCATTGCTTTCATGGTATTGGCTTTGGTGCAGAACTCAGTCTTGGCTGCATCAGAAACTCCCAGACGCTGCATGTACTCCACTATCACTTCATTCATCTCTCCCACTCTCTCCTCCTTCTCCTGAGCCATATATATATATATATATGCGCTATATATATAAGCTATATATCTCCTCACAAGACGCAAAATATCATGTAGATGTGGGTACGCTCTTTTATAGCAGCAGATTCGCACTTGTGAGCCAACAATATCTGATTGATGTTCGTTAATGTGAGGACCTAACGAATTTAGGGACGATGATTTTGGGAGCAACGTCAATTTTCCTGACAAGAAAGAATTAGAAAAAGAGTCACTTTTTGGATTGCCAGAATTCCAACTCGGGTCGTCCATTTCACACCCTCGCCGCCAGGCCCCACAAGGACATTGAAGTCAAACTGTATACTTCGAATTATAATATAAGATATTTTTTTTAATTTTATTTGATTTAAAATTAGGATATTAGATTTAAAAAAAAAATCATGCATTAAAATTTTAATTACTATTATCAAAGCTCTTATATAGAATATTTAATGAGGATATAAATAAAAAGATGTGTACTTTTTAAAAATTTAAATTTTCAATTAACATTATTTATAAATAATTAATTAATTAATTATAACTTATATCATAGTTCGGAGGAGTAATATTAATCATATCCAATAAAATCTCTGTTGTATTAACATGAAACTGTTTGCTGATGCTACAATGCAATTAAAACATCATCTCCGTGACGCAGCACGATATCGTAGATGACTAATAATAGAATGGCTTCGGGTGATGATATTTCAATGGTACAATGATCATGATTGCTTACTTTGGTTCACATTATAAGACGTCCTTTAAAAAAAATTTTAGTTTTAATATAAGACACTTAATGAAGTATTAATGATTATATTATAGTTTTTCAATATTACCTCTAGTTTTAAATTTTATCTTTGTGTATAAAAAAATTATTTCTAACTTAGCCTTTATTTATAAGGAAGGGAGACACATGTAGCCATGTACACATACAAGTTGTCAATGTTGGGTTCAAATCCAGGACCTCTTCCAAGTTTATTACACTTTGAATAAAGAATATAATGCAAACTTAAAAAAATTATTTAAATACAGGTAAATTAAAAGTTTATTACACTTTGAATAAAATTAATAATTTAACTATCTATCTTTTGATTTTAACGAGGTAGTTAGATTGGTGTCTAGAAACCTGACGGAGTATATAGCAACTTGACATTATAATTTTATTAGCGTTATTTCAATTATTTTGCTTGAACTGGTGGAGTGCTCTTTGCTTCTTAAAATTATCGGAGGATCTATGAGTAGTATAATATATACTCACTTTGAGATGTGAATTTCACATTTTTATATTTTGTTGTCCCGACACTACAATATATATTTCCTTAGACATATATGAGTTACCTCTCGTTCCGATCCTTTAATTTGCACAAAACCGAAAAGATTATAAAATATTCTTTTAGGATCACAATATAAGATATTTTCAAGAACTCTTGTTTAGTTTAAAATATATATAAGATATCAGGTAGTTTTTATAATTATTATACCAACCATACCTCTATTTCATTTATTACTTGTTTTCTTAAAAAAATAATGCATTGTAATTTTAATGATCATTATTAAGATATTTATACAAAACATTTAATGAAGATACAGTTTTTTTTTTTTACCGTTAATGAGGATATAGTTGAAAAAAGTAAAAAGAAAATTAAGACAGAGACCTAATTTTTTTTAGACTGTGAAGTAATTACTATTCCCTCTATCCTAGTTTATAAGACAATCTTAAATAAAATACATATTTTAATAAAACTTATTAAATATATTTTATAAATTTATTTTTTTAAGACAAAAATATAAACATTAAAAATTTTTATTTATTTAATAATTTATTTATAAAATAATATTAAAGAGAAAGAATATAACAAAAAATAATATTAAAAAATATCATTAATTAAATTTTATTTTTATTAAAATGTCTTATGCATTGTCAAATCTGTCTCAGAAGTATGCTATGAATTGGGAGAGAGACAATGATTTCTTTTACTTTGGCCAAAAGAAGCATTAAAGTCTGATTTGTGTAAACAGTAAGAAGAAAAGGGTGGGATGTTGCCTAATGAAAAGCTACAAGCCAATTCAAATTTTCTTTCTTAGTGTGTGTTTGGATTAAAAAATTTATAACTGAAGTTAGAATTCAACTAAGGTTAGCAAACTGAGGTTAGAAAAAAAATCAGTGAATGCAACGTGATTTATGTTTGGATACTTTTTTTTTTAAAGTCAGTTGGGCAAATTAAAATTTGTTTAGATGATTTGATTCAAAAGTCAATTGAGATGTATAATGACAAAAATAGACATAAGTTTTGTTATATATTTTTTATGACTAATTAAATATTTTTTAAAAAAATTAATCTTTTAATCCTCCAACTTTTAATTTACTTGTAACTCAGTCACTCAATTATGACTCGCTGTGACTCAATCCTTCAACTATGACTCGCCTATGACTCAGTTATGATTTTTCTTTATTTGTTCTAGATATTTTAGATTCTTTCTTATTTTCATAAATTTCACATATATTTAGGATATTTTATATTTTAAATTTTATAAAATTGATTGATATTTTATTTGTTGGATCATTATATTTATATACTATAATTATAATTATCTTATAATATTATAATTTGGAATAGAATATTTAGAAATGGATAAATTATTATAATATTATAATTATAATTATATTATAATATATTTATATTTGTAATTATTCCTCCTTGCCTACCCGGTCATCCCCTTCTTCCTCGAACCATCAAACTGGCAAGTTGCAGAACTGGCAAGATGGCAAACCTCATGGACGATGACAGTGGCGATTGCAGAGATGATGACAACAACAAAGGCTTGCTTGCATTCACTAGTTGCGTGCTCAAGATTGTTACCAATGGCCATGAACGCAAGCAACACATAGTCGAGATTGGGCGACTGCGACGGCGGCAGTGGCGACCTTTGGTTAGATCCAATAGAGGAGAAGGAGGTGAAGGGCAAGCAAGGGATGATGACAACATGAAGAAAGAAGGTGAGAAGCAGAACAAGAAGAGAATCAGTAAGGTGAAGATAATAAAAAAGAGAAAAGCATTGAGCGTTGGCTTTCAGAAACGCGACTGCAAAAGCTTGAGCAGTTGGCTTTCACAAAAACGCTCATTGGGACCTAACGTTAGTTGGATTTTTTTTTTAATCCAAACATAACTTTTAAGGCTTTTGACATCTCAACCTTGGTTAAAGACATCTCAACTTAGGTTGAGATGTAATCCAAACATGCTCTTAATTTGCACGAAGCCGGAAAGGTCGAAAGCATTACAGCTGATCATATGTATATAAGAAAAATTTATATTTTAAATTAAATTAAAACAGGTATGTTTTTTTATAGATCATGTATTTTGTAATAAATTCTTGGTATCAATATTGTTAACATATTAAGATCCATATATTTTAACTTGATTGGATAAAAATATATTGAATATATAAGATTAAATATATAAGTCTTGCCTAGCTATATATATCACTTGAAAATACTTACCAAAGTCTAAGAGAAGTAGGTAAATCATTGATATTGTTTGAAAAAAAATTATATCATTTGGCTTTTATTAGATGTATCATATTTTAAAACATTCATCCCTCATATATATACTCTCTCCATTTAAAAATATAAGGTATTTTTAATCAAATCTCATCTCCCAATAGTGTAGTTGCCTATTTTCAAACTAACCGTATCTTTTCATATTTATTTTCTATTAAATACCTTACAATAAATATAAAGTCATTCATCAATAGGGGCACTTTTAAAAAATAATGATTACACCTTAAAAAATTAAGGCATTTTTGAACATCCAACTCTTAACAAAATGTCTTATATTTTTAAATGAAGAAAGTATATATATGCAACCCCTTGCCTTTTTCTTTTTTAGAATAAACTCCCTTGCCTTACTAATGAAAAATTGTGAAAGAATAAAATTAAAATGAGATAATTAATAATATTCCTTTTCATACAAAGTGACCCATGAAAAGATTATATATTTCTCATAATAAATGACATACATAGGATCCGAGGAAAGCGCGCGCGCACGCTAGTAAGGCAAATTAAGGCTAAGCACATATATATAATTTGCTTGAATTATAGACATTGAGTATTTATATTATCTAAATTATTAAAATATAAATCAATGATTCAAATAAATTCACTTATTTATTAATCTTAAGTGAAGTACAAATTCATAATCATTAATTTAGATTTTAATAGTTTAGATGGTATAGACATTCAAGTATTTAATATGATGAATCATAATTGCTTACATATTTTTTTTTATTAGAGGTAGTCTAACCTAAGGCATGCAGTCAGGTATTAAATATAAACATTTTTAACATAAATCTAAATTTTGATTCATCATATTATGCTGCTAGTGGCAGTTGGTGGCTAAGCATCTGTTTTAAGTTATTTATAATGTTTAAAATTCAGCATTCATGATCACAGTTTGAAACATGTTTTAGCTGTAAACCATAATCACGTAATATAATTATAAATCACCGACAAAGCATAAGAAAGCAGTGTGATCTTAGCGACTTTACATCTCAGCGCGCCATTTTCCCCAAAGCGTGTGATCATTTTTGTCAAACTAATATTATGAGAAATTTATCCCTACTTTCGTGTTTGAAATATTTTTCATATGTATTAAAAAATTATTTATTATAATTTTATTAATTAAAAAAATAAAGATTACTCCCTCCATTTAAAAATATAAAATATTTTTTAAAGAGTTAGATGTTAAAAAATGTAAGGTATTTTTAGTCTTTTGAGGTGTAATTATTGCCTTTGTTTCAAAAATGTCTCTATTGATAGTGACTTTATATTTATCATAGGGTGTTTAATAGAATAAATATGAAAAGATAAGGTTAGTTTGAAAGTAGATAATTACTTTATTGAGAGGTGAAATTTGATTAAAAATGCCTTATATTTTTGAATGGAGAGAGTATTATAAAAAATATAACCAACGAGAACAGGGGAGGACTGATGCTTCGTCATTTATTCAAAGACTATCATGCTTTTTGGGTCTCTGTTTTTAGTTTGTGGGTCTTTTATTGTAATTTTTTATTACTTTTTGTAATTTTTAAAGTTTTTTATCATTTTTTAATCAATTAATGATTAAAATTAATTTTTATTAATGATAAAAATTAGATTGTATTATTTTTAAAAGTTGAAGAGAAATATTCCATAAAACAATAAATTTAGAAACCTAATATTACTAGATGTATAATTTAATGGTCAATTTACTCTTTCACTCTTTTAAATTTGTAAAGATCTTATTTTACATTTTAATAAGAGGATATCTGTACACAATTAAAAAAAATTAAGAAAAGTTGGAAGACGTTTGATCTAAACCTTTAGCTTTCACTTTTAAACGTAGACCTTTAGTCCCTTTCCTGTCTCTTGCTCCACCGCCATGCAATATAATAGTTTACAAATTGACATGCGAGTTGAACGTGATTGAATGTCCTAATGCTGACATCAATTTTTTTACGTATATTGATTAGTTTTATTGATATATCTCAAGTAAATAAACAATATAATTCACACTTTAGAAGATCCATTAATAACGTCAAAACCCAATAATGAATTAAGAAAACCAACAAAGAAACATGCTGGCCGCAGTTATATGGTCGAATTTAAACCAATTCGGGAAATTAAAGTTATCAACTCAATGAAAATTAAGAGCAAAAGAGTATTAAAAATGGCAACTCATAGTATGTCTATAAAAAGATGTTGCAAGTTGTGCTGTTTATATATATATATATATATATATCGAATTTCATGCAAATGCATGGTTCTAACTATAGTTTAGTTATAAAAGCTAAACTTAAATGTCATCTCATGCGCTATAGCTATAAACATGAAGAAAGAAACACAATTTAATTTACTTATCCGTGCATGATCAATACGTAGAGAGAGAGAGAGAGAGAGAGAGAGTATTTAATTTTCTACAAATTCATATAGTATGTATGTATTTGTGGGATTCAAGAGCCACTTAAATTTTTTTTCCTTTCAATAGACCATTGATCAACTCTCGTGGTCTTAAAGAGCTCTTTTATTCTAAGCTGTTGAACCTATTAAAAGTTACAAGTGAAGAAAAAATTAACAGTATTTATAAAAACTTACTCAATTACTAAAAATAAACTTATTGTATGTACTTTCTTCGTTAAAAAATGTAAGACATTTTTAATTAAATTTTATCCTCAATGAAGTAGTTAACTACTTTTAAGATCTATTTGGTTTAAGGGGAGGAGAGGGGAGTCCTCTCCTCCTAACCAAAGGAGGGGAGGGGAACTCCCCCCCCCCCCCAATTTAGAGAGAGGGGAGGGGAGGGGAAATTTTTAAAATTTTCCCTCACTTCCTCCTAACCAAAAGAGAGGAGGGAAGGGGAGGGGCTCCCCTCCCCCCAACCAAACACACCCTTAAACTATCCCTATCTATTTATATTTATTCTTATTAAACACTCTACAATAAATATAAAGTCATTTATTAATAGGGATACTTTTAATAAAAGGTAATAATTACATTTAAAAAATTAAAAATACTTTATATTTTTTAATATTCAATTCTTTAAAAAATATCTTATATTTTTTAATAGAAAGAGTATAAATTTATATAACCTCTTGAAAAAATGTTTGCAGTTTCTTTAATTTTTTTTGTCTTTCTATCATCATCAATAGAAAAACCAATTTATATTTACAGTCACATGACATGGACAGGCTATAGATAACATGAAGTACTGGGTACACATGCAAGAATTTCTCAACCTTGTAAGTTGATGGCTCTGGTGATCAATTGACATGAAGTATGTCTTACTTGATATAGTACTAGCTACGTCAGAAAAAGTAAGGCATGTTAAGGTTTATTAAGACAACCTGATTACTGGCCCTACTGTATGTGAGAATCTGGTCTGTCGAGGATTCAAACTCCAATTATTATTTGGATTTATTTGTCTCCTGCCGGATGGAGAGCGCCCATAAAAAGGGCTGTGAAGTGAAGAGAGAATATATCAAACTTTGTTTCTATAGAGCAGCATCGATTGCTTTTTCTAGTTTGCAGCTATATAGTATGGCTCTGAAGTGGGACGTGGTGAAGATGAACCAAGTGATCTATGAGTACCTGGACCAACTGGGAGTGACGGAGGGATCCAAGAGAGAGTTCGTGAGCAGAGTGAACGACATGATCGGAGTGGCCAGTTTCAGGTCCCTCTGGTTCCACACCATCACCCAACTCCATCAAATCCTGGACCCACTACTCACCGGTGATTGCTCAGTTACTGATCCATCAAAGGTTCGCCGGATAAATCTCAATGAATCTGTAAGTAATAATAAGTAATGCCCTAATGTTTTCTTTCCCTTCCTGCATATTACCATGGTCGACGTTAATTCTTGCTTATTACTAGGTTGCGATCAATGTCGGTGCCGAGGATGAAGGAAAACGGATGATGAAGGATCCGAGGAAGAGTACTCCCAAGATCCGTCAATTATCCGATGAAAGCGGCGGAGCAATGGTGATTGAAGTGGAGTCGGCACTGCGGTCGTTCTCGGTTTGTATAAGGGCAAATCTTCGGTCTTTGTACTTCTTTCTGCCCATTGTTCTCTTCTCTTCTCTTGCTTTGCTTTCCTCTCTCTGTTTTGCTCAACAACGAACACACACACAGTGTCCTTCCTATAAGGTTCTGAAATTCTGAATGATCTTCTCAAGAAGAGATGCCTCCGAGAGAATCCAATACGCCGCCGTTTTACTCAAGTGCGATGATGCCATGTATGCCCCACTGTACGGTCAACAAGCTTTCTATTGTTGGCCAAACTAAAAATGTGATGTTCTTGTCAGAGATGCGAGATTCCTTTTGTTTCGTTTTGTTTATATAATATTAATATTTGATAAAGCATCACAGAACATTCTTACACGCTATTGGCATGTTTTCATAACAAATCATTGTGTTCACTGGCCAGCTTATTAAATTAAACTAATATAGATGGTTTTAGTTTAATAAAGGGAATATGGTGGCTTAAACATGATATTTTAAGTTTGAGTCCATGTATATTTAGAAAACATGAAGAGTTATTTTAATTAAATTTGACAATGTTAAAATTTGACATAGTCAAATTCTGATAAAAAAAAAATAAGAATATACAATTATATCCACAAACTATATATGTATAATATGAATTATTTGTCAACTTTCATTTACAAGGCACGTGATAAATAATTATGAGCGTGGACTGTGGAACCCATTAGCAATGGTTTAAAAATTGACACGTCAGCTGTGGCCAATTTATAACATTGGGAATTGGCCATACACACACATATATACAGATTCGCGTTCGGTGCTCATCAGATGCTCGTTATCGTGCAAATGAGTGATCTTTGCCTTTCATTTCAACTCAAATCATCT
>NW_026555333.1:45005515-45030428 GCF_029017545.1 Prosopis cineraria
CATAACTCAAGATTTACATATCAAAATGATCTGGTTAAGACTTTTTAGAAATATGTATATGTCTAGTTTTATCAAAAAATTCTCATGGGCATTGAATATGGGTTACTATATGTTAAACAATGAAACATTAACCCTCCTCTGTAAAGAGCCTAAGTTGGACAATTCCAATCATACCTTTTAAAATCATGATTTTAAAGGCTAGACTAGGACCATACATCAACACAATCACTTATACATACTAAAGCCTCATCATAATTTATTTAGCTTATGGACTTATTTATACATTTTTATTCTAAAAAGGTAATGCCATAGGAATTTTCTAGTCTGCTTACCTTTACTTCTTGCTCTAGCTCTTTCCTTTAGAAGCTTATAACCTAGCATGATTAGTATTGGATGTGAGATTCAATAAAACCTTAGTAGTAAACAATATCATTCAAGCATACAAGGCAAAGGTTTCATACATAATATATGCTTGCATTACATGACTTCATAACTAACATATTGACATGTTACATGCTCATACATCATATATGGATCATGGAAAACTTAAAAACAGAACTTCAAACATTCATTCATGATTCATAGAATCAAGGAAACAAATCATACATATCACCATGCAAGCATAAATACCAAGCATGCAATGAAGGGTAGGTTTACTACCTTTTGGCTTTTTACTATTCCTTCTTTGTTTTTCTTGCTTCCAATTGATCCCCCATGACCAAACCTCCAATTTCTTTTTCCATGACACTCATTGACCCTAAATATTTGCCATAGAATATTATGAAAATTGCTTGAGCAATAATCACATTGTTAATGCATGACAACTTACTCTTTATTTAATTCTTACTTTCATAATCTTACTTTTTCACTTTAATTGTCCTTTGACATAAAATTCTTGTACCATCATTTTCCCACTCAATTATTGATGAGGAATTCATTTTTGAATTCAAATTTAACAAATTTCAATTCATTCCCTTTAAACCAGCCTTGACAGTAACTACGGATTTTGAGGCTCTAGATTATGGTTTCTTCCAAACTATTTTCATGCTTCATATGTACATGTCTCAAGGCTAGGCTTTAAATCATATTTCATAAACTTAAATTCTTAACTAATAGCTGCTTAATTCTTTGGAAAATTGGGTAGCATTTTCCCTTGAAAAATTGGCTATCTAAAAATTACATAAAGCTTGAAATCAAGCTACCATTCATTAATAATCAATAAGTAAAATATCTATGACCATTTCTAAGCCCTTTCCTATCATTTAATAATCAAATATTAAGCCTTATTACCTCTAGAAAAAACAAGGCAGGATCTCATCATCATGAAAGCTCAAGCAAAAATCATGAAAATAGCTAAAAAAAAAGCTCTTTTATACCTCTTCTCAATGCACTAACTTATTCTTGCTCTCTTCACTACTTCCTCCATCTATGTCATTTCAAACTCATCCTCTTGAAAAACTAAAACTGTAGAAATGTTCCTCTTGATGAGAGGAACAACTTTTGTGAATTCACTTTGAGGTAGAAATAGAGTTTAGATGGTGATTTTGCTTCATTTTTCTTTTCTCTCTCTAATCCACCATAGAAGAACCTGAGGTCTCTTTCTCTCTCTCTCCCCTCTTTATGTTGACCAAAATGATGAAATGAGGAAGAAGAAATGGGTATACCCCGGCAAATTACCATATGCTGGAAAATAATTAATTGTGCCAAATAACAATGCTTTCAAATTGAACCTTTCTTCTGCATGTCCATCATATACCTCAACATCGTTCTTCCACAACAATTTCAAATTTTCAATTAAAGGAGCCAAATATATGTTATATCATTTCCTAGCTGGTTTGGCACCAAAATTAGAATGGATAACATCATATATTTTTATTTCATACATAACCATGGAGGTAAGTTATAAATTACCAAAATAACTGGCCATGTATTGTGAGTGTTGCTTTAAAACCATGTGAATTCATTCCATCAGTAGATAATATGAGGTGAAGGTTTCTATCTTTTGCTCCAAAGTTAGGGTAGTTGAGATTATTTTTTTTTTCTATTGAAAAGAGTTAGCTGGATGTCGAAGCTTTCCATCTTTGATTCATTCATTCGCATGCCATGTCTCTAATCTCTCCACGCTTATGCCAACACTTGTAATTTTTATCAATTCCATGGCACACTAAATGATCTTCTAACTCTGGTGTGCTAATCCGCTTTAAAAGACTACATTTTACACAAGGACACACTATTCTTCTAAGGTCTTTTACATGTTCAAGATAAAACCTTATAAACTCTTTTACACTATTCAAATACTCTTTACTTAATTGATCGGCAGACATCTATTCTTTATCCACAACTTTAATCTAAAAAAAATTTTCATAAGGAAATGTGATTAGTGACTCATGAATATGAAGAGGACAGGAATAATACAAAGATCAAAAAAGATATTAACTTCTTTATGTATAATATAAAGTAATTAATCAAATGCATGAGCATTCACATATTTCTTCAATTGTTAAAAAAAAAATTTGGTAGCATAATGACATAGAGAAAGTATTTCCCGGGCTCATTCAAATTTGGCATCTCATTCAACAAACTAATTTCAACCATATACAATCTCAATAGCAATAAAATCCTCACAAAATAGCATTTTCAAATTAACTCTAATTATTATAAAATTATATCTAAAATTCATTAAAAAATCATAGGAAAAAAACACCATAAACATCATTTTCAATCAATATTTTTTGCCTCGTTGATTATTCTAAGGTTACACATATCCTATATTAGGAATCCCAAGTCAAGAAAATATCATTCTTTAGCAAATGTCAAAATCTCAACAAAATGGCAATGATTTTTAGAGAAACTGCATGTCAATTTTGGTCATCTAAACCAAATCTAATTGTAATGAAATTTGGCACACTAGTACATTTTAATATATAGTTTTGAACGATAAAACTACTTTAATCAAATAAGGCACATAATTTAAATTAAAAATTATTCAAATAAATCAGTCAAAATTTGTGGAAAAATACAATCATCATAAATATTTCATTTTGATCCTTCATTTTCATCATAACAATAATCCTAAGGCTACCATATCATCTATTACCATTCTTAAGTCCATAATACATCAAATATTAACAATTTTCAACACCCTACAATTCTTAAATGAGCAACAAATGAGCAGAAACTTGCCCAAAAAAAATCAACTAATAAAACTATTCATAACATTAAATAAATTATTCCCATAACCTAAAAATCTATGGATAATGGAAGAAAATGAAGAAAAAATAAAGAAATCATACCTTCAAGCAAAGAGAATTAAAACCCAGAGAGGAGGAACCCAACATGGCAAGTGATGGTGAACGATGATATAGGAGGCAGCGGCTTCACGTTGGAGCAATCTACAATAGTTGACGACAGCAACGGAGGAAGATTGAGGGAGATTTTTTTGATTTTATGTGCAAGTGGAAAAGAGAAGAGTAGAGAAGACAATCAGGCGCACGAACTAAAAAATAAAAGCAAAACAACATATTAAAAGGATCTCAAAAGTTACAAAATGGACCAAAATTTTTGTGTAATTTTCTGTACCTTTTTTTATCCTTATATATAATTTTAGATTGTTTATTGTAATTTTTTTGTTAATCCATTTCACTACAAAAAAAAACTTTTGATAGTGACTTTAATGGTAATAAAAAAAGTCATCGCCAAATGTCTTCTTTTGGCAGTGACAATTAGAAGTCACAGTTAAAAGTAGATCTTTAGTGGTGATATTATGTAGCTACTAAAAGTCACCATCAAAAGTAAATTTTTATCTCTTTTAGCAATGACTTTCAATTGCTCCCGCTAAAAATCACTTTTAGCGGAGATAGCTTGTTGATGCCAAAAGTATTTTCATAAAAAATAATTAAAAAATTAAAAATAATTTATGTTATTACTTTTGATAGCAAAGTATTAATTAAAAAATAAAAAATAATTTATGTAATTATGTTTGTTGCCACCAAAAGTATTTTCATAAAGAAATAATTAAAAATTTTAAAATAATTTATGTAATTACTTTTAACAGTGATATTTCATAAAAAATAATTAAAAATTTAAAATAACGTATGCAATTACCAAAAGTATATTCATAAAAAGTAAACATAATTTATGTAATTATGTTTGTCATAGCTAAAAATATTTTCAGAAAGCAATAATTAAAAAATTAAAAATAATTTACTCAATTACTTTTAGTAGTGACAAACTATACTGTTAAAAGTATTTTCATGAAAAAATAAATAAATAGTTAAAAAAATTTTATGTAATTACATTTGTCACTATTAAAAATATTTTTATAAAAAAATAATTAAAAATTAAAATAATTTATGTAATTACTTTTAGTAGTGAGAACTTGTTGCCTAAAAAATATTTTCATAAAAAATAATTAAAAATTAGAAATAATTAAAAAATTAAAAAATATTTTTATAAAAATTAATTTACATAATTACCTTTAATGGCAAAATTTGTTGCCACTAAAGATATTTATGAGGAATAAATTATATATAAGATAAATAATGATCACTTTTAAAAATAATGATCTTGTTGAGCTAGTGTTTTAATAATTACATTTAAAAAATTTGTTATAGATTTAATAATGATCTTATTAAGCTAGTATACATAATCAAGCTAAGTTATATACAAATTATAAATGAAGTGTTTCAAAAAAATTCTTTAAATTATAATTAGGCTAAGTTATACATAAATACTTTCTTACTTACATGCATAAATATAAATAGCATTGGAATGTTAAAGTTGTACATATATTATGAGATGCAAATAACATTACAAACTATTTGACACATTGCGTATTTAATACTTGACTTGGTATATACATAGTATTTATTACATTGGCTGAGCTCTACTTTTGACTAACATAAGATTATTTAAATAAGACACTCCATATTTGAAAGTTATTGAAAATAAGCAACAAAAAAAATATGTGGAGAATACTTGATAGTTTTTAACCACCAAAAACCACTAACGATGACTTTTGGATGTTGCTGCCAGAAATATTTTTTTATTTTTTTGTACACATTGCATTTGATTATTTTCAATTATCTTTAATTATGACTAACTACTATCATAGGCCATCATTATTAACTATTGTTGAGTGACACTATCAATCGTTTTCTGATTCTAAAATTGTTTTTAAATTAGCTTAATCAAATATATTTTTATTTTGTTTTGTTTTAAAAAATAATTTTTTTGAAATTGATTTACAAAATAATTTTTAAGAATAAAAAATAGAACAAAACCAAATAAACCTTTCAAGACACATTTAAACTTTTAAATCTTCCAAACTAATAAATTTCATAAAATTTTGTAGTTGTAATTTTGTTGTTCTGTTCTATCAAGACAATCAATCACGCCATGAAATGTCTCTCCCTGTTCGCAGATCATTGTCGTTCAAACGTGCAATTAAATCCAAAAAGGAAACTCTTGTGTGGTCCCAGCACAGTGGATTTGACATTATAATTGTCCTAATACAATTTAAACACTCCCAGCAATTATTTCAAGCTGACTCCTTCAAAGCTAGAAAGGGCTGATACAAGTTGTTTGAGCGCGTGTATAGAAGATAAGAAACACGCTAGTGTTTAGTATGTTTCTTATTTTCTTTTATTGGTTTTAGGTTAGTTTTTAGTTTTTTATTCTCTCAAACTTTTACTTCCCTTTGTAATCCAAAAAAGAAAAAGAAAAAAAGAATTAACACCTTCCAATTATTTATTTTCTTTTTTGGTCTCTCAAGGCAAAAGCCATGACTTATTAACAAACATTAAAGGGATTAATTTTTTTTATTAGCAAGAAACCTCAAAACCTCTTTCAATCTAACAGTGAACTCCCACTAATTCAAATTAGAGTTAAATGAAATTGTACATATGTCCTCGAATTTTTTCTTAATTATTGATTTAATCTTTTAACTTTGAATCACAACAGCCTAGTTTTTACAATTTTTATTAAAAAAATAATTGAATTTTTATGGTTTTTTTATTCAGTATAACTCAATTCCTATTGAATTAGATTTTGTTGAATTAAAATTCAAGGCTTAAATTGATAACTTAAAGAAAATTTAAAAACTGAAAATTATCTTATCTCAAAACTTCTTCTAATAGTAAATACCTTTTACCTACAAAGAAAAAGTACAGAACCATTTGAACCCGCTAAAATTTTAATGTTTTTCCCATCTTAACCGATCTACATTAACAAAATGATGCACTAGGATTCTGAAGACTAAATAATAATGTTGGAGTATCTTTAATTTAGCTTTTTGTTTGTCTTGTTTTAAAATATGATTCTTTATATTTATATGGATCTGCCCTATTTATGATCTATACAAGAGCTCCAGCAGAGGAAGGCTGAAGAGAGGAAAATTAAAGGAACTAAAAGCAGAATGAGGAACCCCAACAGTTCTTCTGCCTCTCATCACTTTCTTCTCCAAATTCTGCTTTTCTTTCTCTTTCTGCTGCAAGCTCCCGCTTCTGCTGACAAAAAGGTAACCATCAATTAATTTCAACTCTCCAAATATTCAGACAAACACTAGTTCTTTGATTTGTTTCTGAAACAACTTTAATCTTTGTGTGTGTGGGTGTGTGTGTGTGTGGGGTTGTAGTCATATATAGCATACTTGGGATCTCACTTTCATGATCCAGACTTGTCTTCCACTGATTTTCATGTCAGAAAGTCCCACTATGAGTTTCTGGGATCTTTTCTGGGAAGGTATGCGAAGGGATTCATATCTAATCTAAACATATATCTGATGACAACTTAAAATATATTTGATTTTTCTTCCACTGTAGTTCTGATGCAGTAAAAGAATCGATCCTTTACTCATACACGAGGCATATAATGGTTTTGCTGCGACTCTGAAACAAGATGCGGCAGAGGAGATAGCCAGTGAGAAACAGAGCCTTGTGTGTGTGTGTTTTTATTCTGGGTTGTTATTTTTCTGTCTGTTTCTTTGGTTTTCTGAGGCATTTTCTTTGTGGGGAAACAGGGCATCCGAGAGTGCTGTCGGCGTTCTTGAACACAGGAAGAAAATTACACACCACAAGATCATGGGACTTCATGGGACTCGATCACAATGGAGTGATCCCTTCCAGCTCAATCTGGCACAAAGCCAACCTTGCTGAAGACGTGACTGTAGCCAACTCCGACACAGGCGAGTCTCACTAGTAGTAGAGAAAAAAGCTTTCTAAACAGATTTAGATAAGATCGATTTTTTTTTTTTGGTCAACAGATAAGACCGATTTAAGACTTTCTAAACTGATTGTACGAGAAACTCGTCTAGAAAGTGTCTCTGAAACAAGTAAAAAAAAAAAAAAAGATGACTTTCTAAACTAATTGTGAGAATAACTGGTTTAGAAAGCAAACAAATGTAGCCTAGCCCCTGTTATGGGTAAAGGTTGTTAAGATTAATCATTCGTCTTGCTTATTTTTAATATCCAAGAGAACCCTTATAGAAAGGCACAATAATCTGTTTTCTTTTCATTGTCTATTCTTAATATCGTGTTTCTTTAAATTGGTTTGAATAATTATAACTGTTGTTTACACATTTTCTTTTTTTGTTCATTATTTATATATGGGAAACTTTACACTTCTAATGCCTAAAAGTTACTAGAAATATTGGATTAATAGGTATTGAATAATATTTGGTATGGAGTTAAAAGATAGACAAATAGTTTACAATTACTTTTCAAAAAACAGCTTGAGATGATGTCAAAGATGCAAGCTTCTACGAAATTATTGGCTAATCCCAAAAAAGGAAATATCTTTGAGGTCCCAGTCACTGTGGATTTGACATTATAATTGTCCTAATGCAATTTAAACAGCCCCGACAATTAATCTCGACGTCGTACTGGGCTCAAAAAAGGAAAATTTTAGTCAGGACTTTTGACAGAATTTAATAAATAAATAACATAAATGATTTATTCATACAAAGTCCTTCAATAAATTTTAAAAAATTTAAGATTTTTTTTTATTAAGTTCGTTCCTGAGTTCCTGATTGGAATTTTTCCCTCAAAAAAATTATATCCATTCTAGAGACACAACCATTCTATCAATTCGATATCCAATAATATTTGGTATGGAGTCAAAAGATAGATAAATAGTACATAGTTTATATTTACTTTTCAAAAACAGCTTGAAATGAAGTCAAAGATGGAAGCTTCTACAAAATTATCGGCTAATCCCAGAAAAGGTACTTCCATCTCTAGTGAGCCTAGGACCAACCTCTATATATATAATTTGTATTCAATATTTTTATAATCAAAAAGTCGTCTTCAATATTTTTCAGCTTAAAAACCATTTTAATACTCATAGCTCCATATATAATTTGTATTCCAATGAACTTGCGGCCGAAGCCAATGATTCTGATCACTCATTGCAAATGGACTTTGAAACCATTAGAGTGTCAACAAATGATTTTTCTGACGCAAATATGCTTGGGCAAGGTGGATTTGAACCTGTTTACTTGGCAAGATGTGTATTACTGTTATATAATAATTTTAATCTTAAATCTAACCAATAATCTTACATTTAAATTGTTTTATATAATTTCAGAGTAGGTTGTATTATGGACAAGAGATTGCAGTAAAAAGGTTGAGTAGATAATTTGGTCAAGGTCATATGGAGTTTAAGAATGAAGTGTTATTAATGGCCAAGCTTCAACATCACAATTTAGTCAAGCTTCTTGGTTTCGCTCTCAAAGATAAAGAAAGGCTACTTGTTTATGAGTTTGTTCCCAACAAAAGTCTCGAAACTTCATATTTGGGAAATTAATTAATATTAATGTTTTTGTATTAATTACTTCAATGATCGAGAAGCTTAAGCATACCCTAAATTGAGTTAGAAAACATTTAGGATGGAAATTTCATTCCTGTTCCATTGCTAAACCATTAGAAATATTTAGCCATAGAATTTTTGATGAAAATATCTATCGTTAATTTTTAGGATATTTTATTCTCATTTCTGATAGCATTGACAATGAAAAATTTCATCATAAATCTTTCCATCATAATTCTATGGGTAATTCCATCTCAAGTTGTTTTAAATTTTATTATATGATTTATAATATATATTTATGCATAATTTATTTAATAATTTATATTATGCTATAAATAAATAATTTAATAATTATAATTATTATTTTAAATTATTTAGATATTAATAATTATAATAATTTGAATTATATATTTAATTATTTTTTATAACATAATAACATACCTACTTATTGTCATTTAAAAATAAAAAATACTTTAAAAAATAACAAAAAAATATAAAATATTATATAATATATAGTTGTGATAAAATATTTCTTCATTTTAATATTAAATTTTCTTTCAAAAATAATTTTTAAAATATAATATAATATAAATAATTTTATAATAAAATTAATTTTTTACTTATAATAAAAAATAATGTTAAATAAATAAATATATTTAAATTATATATTTATTGATATGTGCATGTGGGGGGTGGGTGGTTAAATATTATATATTTAGCTAGTGATCACTCACGCTTGCACGAGATGTTACTTTTACAAATTGTTTCAAGTGTTAAATAATAGTAATCAATACATATTAGGTAGTTATATGAGTAAAATAATAAAAAAATAACTTCTTGATCAATAAATAATATGTATAACCCAAACAAAGAAAAAGATAGGGGGATAACATTATCATAGATAAATTTTATAAACAGGGAAATAAAATAGATGCAGCAATTGTTACACAAAACAAAGCATATAGATAAAATTTTAAAAAATATATAAAAGTACATGACCTTAAGGAAGACTTGATTACCATGTGTAAGTTAGATTATTAAAGTTAGATTATTAAAAATCTCCTTATACGCTACTCCTTTGGTCTTATTTTTATAGTATTTCTAACATATTTTTTTAGAATTAAAAAAAATTTAAAATTTATTAACTCTATCGAGAAATGTAAATAATTTTTTTAACTTTATTTCTATTAAATATACATACTTTAATAATATATTTTGTTTTTCTAATATTCAATGGAGGTTGAATGAGAAAATTTTTAAAAAATTTAATAATATGACTTATAAATAAATAAAAAAAGTCTTCTCTCTCTACCTTATGAATATTGATATGACCAAAGGAGTACATTGAAAGCAACGTTTGTGGGATTTATCATCTATACCAATAATTAACATATTCAACTATTGCCTACTTCAAACACAAGATGCAACAATATAGAGTTAGTCATGTGTAAAAATAGGAATTGGTGGTAAGTACAGCGCAACGCTAAGTATATTTTGACCTTGACTTTTATTTATGTTTATAGCAAAGCACAATAAAACAAAATTACCTTTGGGAGGGTAGATGAAAGTTAAAATTCAGATTATGTGTCCGTTTTTATAAGATTAAAAAATAAGTAATTTTTAAATAGTTCAGAGATTTTATAAAAAGAGATTAATTTTGGGTATTTATAAACAGTAAATTATTTTATGTTTGGTTAAGATTATAAAAAAGTGATTATTAATTAGTTATTTTTAAATTTTATAATATCTTCAATAATTTTTATTTAATTAAAATAATTTATTATTTAATTATTTTAAATTTTATGATATTGTATCCTGTATTTTTAATGACATTTTTTCAAATTTTGATATTTTAAAATTTAAACAAACATGATAAAAACTTTTAATTCCTCTCTTTTTTCTTTACTAAATGAAATTCGTGTAATCATAAAAACAATATAATTCAGAGATATATTAAAGTGGGTAAATTGGTACTCCCTTCATTTAAAAATAAAGATATTTTTAATCAAATTTTACCTATCAATAATAATTATAATACTTTTAAATTAATCCTATCTTTCTATATTTTATCTCTATTAAACACCACATAATAAATATAAGTCATTTATCAATAAGGATACTTTAAAAAAAAAAGACAATGATTAAACATCAAAAGATTAAAAATGCTTACATTTTTTAACATCTAACTTTTTAAAAATGTATTACATTTTTTAATAAAAGGAATAAATAAAATTTTTTTCACATAAATTATAATTAAAAATAATTTTTTAAATCAATTTAGGGGTTTAGTAGAGTGAGTGGTAGGTTAGATAAATTTTAATTAAAAACAAGTTTTTAGAATCTTCTTAGAATACGAAAAATTCTTAACGGATTTAATAGATTGGTCTAACTATGTGTTCTCAAAATATAGGAGATGTGTAATTAAGATAAATTAAAAGGTAGTTAGAGTGTGTTTACTCAAAAATTATTAAAATTTAATATTTTTCAATCATATTAAAATTTATTTTAGAAAACATTTACCCATTTGATGACTAAAGCTTAATATTTTTTAATATAATAAAGCTTAATTACTTGTATCTTCATTTCAATCAAGCTAAGTAATTTTTTTGGGGTCAAGAGAATGCTTCATTCAAAATGAAATCATAGGCATACAAAAGAGTTTGTAAAAATCAGAAGAGCAGAACTACAAAGCAAAGCAAAGCAGCAATTAAAACCACTTCACACCCAATCTGTTACTCATACTGGAAGATATATTCACATAAAAATTCACTCCATGATATCCATGGCCAGAGTATTAGATAAATCTAAGAAATTAATAGTTTTTACCACCCACCCAACAGGATACACATTCTTATAAGTGTTAGCAATCAGGAGATCAACCAAATAATGCGATAGATATACAAATATTAAATCAAATAAATAATGAGATAAATACCATAAATTCGTTTAAAGGAGAAATCAACCGTGACATGTTTAAGTTGAAATTAGATGAATATATTTCTGATGTTATTGCAATGTCATTTATTTTTTGCTTAAAATTGGAATCAGTGATTTTATTGCAATAAATTGCAATCATTTACTTAATGACAATAATTTTGCAACAGAGTTGGAATAATAAAATTTTATTTCTTCAAAAAATCAGCACATAAAGATGAACGAACTAATTTGAAGCCAATCATTAAGTAACCGATTCAAATTAGTCAAAATATTGAAAATATTCACAAAATACAATTAACATAACATTTTTAATACATATTTTCAGTTTAATCATTAAATTTAAATTAATGAAAAATTTAATTTTAGGTATAATCTTGTGAAAATTGATTTCAAAAATTGACATAATTGAAAATGAGTTTAAAACTTTAATGAAAACGCATTAAAAATTAGAAATACAGAAAATGGAAAAATAATATATTCATATACCAATAATTATTTGCAATCCAATTCAATGCAGTTTATATCCAATCACTTTGACATAATTCAAAATCAAATAATATATTCATTATCGATTGAGTAGTCAAAAATTTTGCAAATTTGAATTAGCTGCATAATTAATGTATTTAAATTAAAAATTAGAATTTAAATTTAAAAAATGAAAATAATATGTTCATAATTAAATAAGTATGTGTGATGGTATTGATATAATTGATTTCCAATAGCTTTTGCGCATGTTTGGATATTTATTTAGAATCAACTGCTTAGATCTAAATCATGGTTTTGGTTAAAAAAAAAAAAAAAACCCCAAACACCTCCATTTTCTCATAAGTAGTTATTTGAAGCAAAACTTCATTTTGCCTTAAACTTGGGGAGGTAGCTTGTCAATTTCAATTTTTTCAGTTAACTCCATTTACAATGTGTCATATTTGTTACTTGCTAACCATACCCCAGTACTTGTGTGTTAGACTTAAGATGATACAAAACTAATGCCTCACTTATAATAAAGTTTTATCTTTTAATCATAATTAAGAAGAAACTAAAATATTCCATTCCTATTTAATATGTATTTATGACCTTCATCAAATGATATTTAATATATATACTCATTATCTTCACAAAGTTTATAATATAAAACATATATAATAATATAATGGATTTATTTATTATTAGAATACATGATATAATTAATTTCTATGAATTTTGATTTGAAATGCCACCTTTCAATTAGATATGATTTTTGAATCTAAAAAAAATTTCTCTTTACCATTATTAATTATGATTAATACGAGTTATTGATATCAATTAAAGAAGAGTCAAACTAATTTTTTTCTTTTGGAATTAAGAGAGCCAAAATTGGCGTTTTTGTAAACATTATTCTAGTAAATATATACAATAGTTAATTTATTTGTTCACATGACTTGACTTGAGAAATTCATGGATCTTATGTGTAAACATAATATTTTAGCAATTTATACACCCTTCGATTCACGGGACGTTCTTAACTTTAGTACAAATTAATATTAAATAATATAATATATTGTACACGATTTTTAATATATGTATAATTATTAATAGTAATTTTCATACAAATATATTGTATAAATGGGAATTAAAATTTGTCATTTACCACTATGTAATATATTTATAATACCATATATAAATACATTAATAAAGCTTATCTCCCATTTTTTTTTAAATTAAAGGCCAAGGTTAGTTATAGTATCTACTTGATATACCTAATGGTATGGATGATGGGGAGTTCACGAGACAATACCAACAACATTATCCCATGTCTCATCATGAAAAAATATTAAGATTGAATTTTCATTCCACGTCTAGTTCTATCTCGTTTGAGATTGGGTCAGGATCAGGAAATCCCATAAAAATAAGCATGCTCAATTTTAAAGACAAAATAAAAACACTTTAGACATGGTCAAATTGTTCTGCTGTGTAAATTTTTTTCCATTAAATTTGACCTTAAAAATTTTTTAAGTTATTCGAGTTGGCCCATTACACTTGATCCAATTTATTAGCTCTTAAGAGCATATTTTATTTTTAATTTTTGACAGGATTTTATGTGTAGATTAAATAACCAAAGAGAGGAAATCTCCTAGAAAAAAATGCAATAATTGAATCCCTTTAATAACATTGCAATTAAAACTAACTTAAAATAAAATAAAATAATTAAAATTGGCCGAGAGTGTAAATAACAAAAAGTACCTCATTTAAATTAATAATAATTTAACAAAAGACAAGGTGCTTAGGATATTCATTTATGTGCAAAATCAAGAGGGAAAAAAATGGTCTTGGCAGAAGATTATGTACAAAAATCATTTTTCACCCTCAGATAATATAATGAAACTTTCCTAGTTTCAAGTTTTAAGTGATATCATATCAGCATTGACAACAAACTAAGCTTCCATGTTGCATACATACCATTATAGAACTTCATGGACAAGTCCTTCTTGCCTGCATTTAGTACTTTATCGTCAAAAAATGATATATTGAAATTGCAAGCCTATATACAGTTATGTAATTATCTATAATCAATTAAATACCTTAATTCATGTTATCTATCTAACATAATAGATTGCTTGAAGAACATACATGTCATCAAGAAGCTCATCATCCCTCACCTTCTTTGTCTAGAGATTTCGGCAAAAGACTCCTGAGTTCCACATTTAAATGACCATAGTGCTTTTAATTTGTTATAAAAAAAACACCATAAACCATGTGCTAAAAAGATTTTACTTGTGCTAGAATTTTCTTGAAAGTGTCTCCAACTTCTAGTCCTAGATAAGTGTTGAGGAACTTAATGACTATCTATGTTGAAAAGCATATAATTGCAAAGACAAAATGCAATTACTATATGTCAGTCATTATTATTGGAAATGTAGAAGTTATGAATGACTTACAATTCTTTTAATTTGTTATAAAAAAACACCATAAACCATGTGCTAAAAAGATCTTACTTGTGCTAGAATTTTCTTGAAAGTGTCTCCAACTTCTAGTCCTAGATAAGTGTTGAGGAACTTAATGACTATCTATGCTGAAAAGCATATAATTGCAAAGACAAAATGCAATTACTATATGTCAGTCATTATTATTGGAAATGTAGAAGTTATGAATGACTTACAATTTTGAGCCACCCAACTTAAATCTATTATAGTCTTTAAAAAACAAATGTATCTTTAACATATTCAAAGGATATAAAACTTAAGTATTTGAGTTTGGGTAGCATCATAGCATGATGGTCTATATGCTAAAAAATAAAATAAAATGATGCAAAGTTCATCTATTATATAAAAAAAAAACTATATTTATACAAAAAGAACTTCCAAAAGCACTATATAGAGACTAATAACCTAACGTAAAGGACAAAAAATTCATTAAATATTAAAATTCATCAACCATTTTAAGACAATTAAACTTAACTGCGACACTTTCTTGAAAAGGGAACTCTCAAGCCACACAAAAAAAAAAAATCTTACTCTTCCAAATAACAAAAGAATGAAACATCAAACAAATATTAATTGAGGAAGTTGTTACCAGATCTACAAGATCAATCTTGATCAACTCGTTGATGTCAAGGAGCCAGAATAGGGACCATTGGCCATCGAAGGATCAAGAAGCTACAACCATTGCAAAGCAATGTGAAGATAGAGAGAGAAACATTAACATGGTGGATGATGAAATCGAAGAGAGAGAAAAATATGTGAAGATAGAGAGATGGAATAGGACAATGGTGGCCGTATCATACTTTATCATTGTAATTAAATGTAATTTGATTTTGAAATATGGTTTTATTTTGAAATTTGAAATTCACATTTGAGAGAGATGATGAGGGATAGGTAGAGTTGAACTCATTTGATTGGTTGGAAAAAATGAAAAGCATTTAGATGCAAAATTATCTTACCTAAAAAATTAGGACCCTTTGCAATTTATTCACGAAATAAAAATAAGATTTTTTTTTCAATAGATATTTTCATTGTAATCATTAATTTTAAATTTTTTAAATATGGATCCAATCTTATTAAAATATGTTTAAAAAAAGATTTATGTGATTTAAAATCAATGGACTTGACCTATATGTAATGATATTTTTAGTTTCTTGCAAAGTAAAAAAATCAATAAAATTTATTTGTCAGGATATTTGCATTATATTCACACACAAAAATAATCTTTAAATTTATTTAAATTTAAATTTGGGTCCAATTTTATTAAGATTTATTTTGAGAAAATATTGATAAAATTTTCTTTGATTAAAAATATTGATACAATTTAAAATCAATCAATGCATGCATTATGGATTGACTATTTTTAGGACCTTGCAAATTGAGGGAGAAATTAATGGAAGGACAAATCAATGATGTGCATGGAGCTTTGATATTCTTAATGTAATTATTAGATATTATTAAAAAAATAATGAGTCAATCCTTCACATGTCACTGCAGGAGAAAAACATGGATCAAACGTGGCTTTGTAATGCATTGACACATGTACTTTGGCATCCTAATTATATATATATATATATATATAGATTTACCAATTAAAAATTAAAAATCTCTTTTAGTTTAACTGGCAACAAGGTTTGACGCAAAAGCTTTATGAAGGTGTGAGGTTGTGGATTTAAATTTGGCTAAGGCACATTTAAAGTTATTATATAATGTGGACATGACATGGCAGGGAGGTAGTAATGAGGTGCTGGTGACATGGCGATAAGGTGACACTAGCCCATTGAGTCACATGGTAATGGTAATTTGTTTATGAAACTTTCATTTGCGACAGATTATTGACAGAATGCATTTCATCATAGAATTGAAATAGTTTATCCTTGTTTAGTTATGAAAATTTTTTATCGCTAATTAATGACAATTTTAAATTTTGTCATTAAAAAATTAGTGACGATGTTTGTACTGATAAATTTATTCAATTGCTAACCCGTTTAGCGATGGAATTTGTATTAATTAATGACAAAAAATCCATTATTTTTTGTAGTGGAAGAGAGAATGGAAGTGTACCCAAGAGATTGGAAGGCAAAAAAAAAAAAAAAACACTCTAAATGAATGCCAAAATGAAATCCTAACACAACCTCCATTGTCTCTAACCAAACTGTCTCTCAAATTCTCCTCTTTTTTGCATTTTCAAATGTAGAATCAAGATTTAAAACCCTATCGTGATCGCCATGAAAGATGGTCCAAAATGGGCAGCATCACAAAAGCCTAATAACTTAGGCCTTAAGTGGCCCAATAAACTTTCATGCCCTAAACCAAACTCCATAAAGGGTTTAATAGACTCAAATGGCTACCTAAACTTGCTAATTAATTTCTAATGACCACTGTTAGCTAATTAAACCCCTCAATTAATTAATTTAACCCTTGAATTAAATTTAGATGTTACATTTGGACCAGAGGGAGTATTATATTTGGTCAAGAGACCCACGTTAGTCAAGATGGAAAATGCAAGCTACAAGCTATTATGCATTATATTTTCATACATCTTGTCAATTATATTTTCATTAAATGTACTATATAAGTAATTTAATAATAACAATTATAATTACAATGCACCATTTTTTTGAAAAGGGTAACAAATGAAATAGGAGTATAGTTAGAAAAATAATTATAAAAACCACTTATATATTTATTTAGACCTAATAGGGCTTCTAGAGAAGATGCACCGTATTATTCTCAAATCTCAACGATTATTTTCACTGAATAGTAGGAATTTTTCGACGGTCGGACCTTGTCTCTCCAAAGTTCGTTTTAATTAGGGATAGACCTTAATGCATGCTTGGTGAATCGAGGGAAAAGTGGGAGAGGGAAAATAGAGGGGAAGGAAAATTAGAAGGGAAAACTACCAAAAATGATAAAAATTTGTACTATTTTTAACAGCTTCCTCTCCGAATTTTTTTCTTCCCTAATTTCCTCCCCATCCAAACTTGCATGTCCAATGAACTGTACGTGTGTAGAAAAATAATACTCCTTTCGTTTCAAATTATAAAACACTTTTAGATAAAATTTTACATACTAATAAACCTCATTAAATACACTTAACAACCTTATCTTTTCAGAATAAAAATATAAACTTTTAAAAATACCTATCATTTAATGTATTGAAAAGAAAAAAAAAGGCAAAAATTAATTATAGAGAGAGAAAGAGCAATATTAAAATTAGTGCATTTAATGAAATATTAACCTATCCAAAGTATCTTATATTATAGGACGAAAAAAACTGCTTCAAAAGTACTCTATAATTTAGGACGGAGGTAGTATAATGAACATAATAGAGAGATTTGGTAATTGTTGGACTTGTCAAATTTGTGATCTGGAAAATGAATATGGAATGTGGAAAATGAAGCAGCAGAAGGCATTCAAATTTGAAACAAATTAAACTGCTTCAACGAAGAATTAACGTACAATATTAGTCCAAGTCAAAGTTGAGGAAGGCTCTTCAACGTCTTCTCCGTATGGCAATTGCAAAGCATTTAATATAGAGAAGACTGAGTGAAACCCTCTTTAATATTCCACGCAAGATGTGAACATATTAGAGACGGTTACATTTATGACTTCTTGTCTTCAATTAAAAAAGAATAAACTCTATTGTTATTATTATTTTTCACGAAAAAGATAACTCCATTTGTCATTTATTTTTGTAATCCTCTGTAAATACCAACTCATTTTCGACCACGCATTTAGATTAAGTTGTATTAGACCATATGGGTGTAAATTTTTTAGGTACAATTTTCTTATAACACTCAAACTCGAAACTTCATTTAAATAAAATAGTTATCGAATAAATTGAATCAATTAATATAATCAAGTAGATTTTTATTTTATTTTATTTTATAAAACAATTATAAAATCTTTAATGAGAAACAAGAACATGGGAACACGATCAAACAGGCCCTCAATTTAAGGGTTTAGGTCATTTTTATTTTTGAATATTTTATAAAATATTATGACACCATCCATGCTCTTGTCATTCTCTTACATCATGCAGGAAATTATTAACTCCTATCTCTATTATAAGGTACTTTTTAGAATAATTATTTGTCTTTAATATAAGACATTTGATAGAATATTTATTACGTTTTTTTATATTATCAATATTTGAACTCATTAAATATAAGAGAGAATGTAATGTAAATTTAAAAGCTTTCATTCAAATTAGAGTAAAATTAAAAATTTATTTTATTTTTAAATAAAGTTAATACCTTATTCAACCCTCCTTATTCCTTGGTGAGGTGATTATTTGCATGTAGAAGTTTTTAATAATAGGGAAAAAAAGGAGCATAAACCTCATCCTTTTTCCAAAAAGCAATTAATGAAAGTCAACCGTGGAATATTCGTATGGAGAAGTTTGTAATAACGTACTCTTTCCTACTCTTAGTAGTAGGTAAATTTTTGAAAGCTTCTTTTGTCCTGAATATATAATTCCTGATCTTATTTATAAGATATCTTTTAAAAGTAATTTTTAATTTAAAATATATAATATTTTATAATAATTAAACTACTTTTTTTTTAATTTTACTTTTTCTTAATTAATATGAAGATAGTTAATACAGTTGTATTATTATTTAAAACTAAGTAAAAATAAAAGTATAAATAATTTTTTTATGGTATAAAAAAATTAACTTTTTTTAAAATGCGTGAAACAGTTGAAAGTGTCTTATAATAAAGATTGGATGAAATATTAAATAAATTCAGGGTAATTATTTTTTTTAAATTTTATCCCACGTGTATTTACTGTGGTTTGAATTCCTAAACAAGTTACTCCCATATTTACTGTCATAATAACACGAAATTACAAAATTAGACCATATTAATTAATTGTAAAGAAGAGCCAAATTACAAAGTTATATATATTTATAATAATTTTAAGAATGTAATTAAGTTTCTGTCATAATAACAGGAAATTGATTACCTGACCAAACAAGAAATTGATTGACAGATTAAGCTTGCTGAGTGCGTCTTTGAAATTAATGTCTCGGAGTGCCATCAGTCGATGTGTTTTGAACTGGTCAAATGCTGAATTAAAACAGTACATGCACGAATTGCAACGTTAGGAGACTCAAGGCGTCGTATAAATTAGAAAGAGCATAGAACATAAACTTTACCAAGCGAGCCACACGCTAACCTCAGAAAATTTACTTGTACGATATGGCGAGGGTTTCTTTAAGGTTGATTTCCTTTCTCTTCCTTCTCCTCAACATAGCCTTAACATTTCATCATGGCACAACTAATGCACAGCCAAGCTTCTTAAAATTCTACTGCGGTAACGACACCACTGAAAGCAATAGTACCTACCAGACCAACCTCAAAGGCCTTTTGTTAAACATGTCTCTCAACACGCAAATCGACTATGGCTTCTACAACTTCTCCTCCGGCGAAAACTCCGACAAAGTTAACGCCCTCGTGCTATGCCGGGGAGATGTTTCTGTACAAGATTGTCGGAGCTGTATCACAGATTCAAGAGCTGTTCTTCCTCAAGTGTGCCCTAACATGAAGGAGGCGATCGGCTGGTACGACAACTGCATGCTGAGATACTCCAATCCAACCATATTCGGCGTCATGGGAACGTTGCCACATCACTATTTGTGGAACACCGAGGATGCGCCGGAGAAAGAACAGTTCAAGATCGTGGTGACGCAGATGATGAATGGTTTGAGAGAAAAGGCTGCTTCTGGAAACTCGGTTCGTAAGTTTGCGGTGGCGAATGCGACCGGTCCGAGCAATGAAACGATATATGGTCTGGCACAGTGCACGCCGGACTTGTCGGAAAACGATTGCAACGTTTGCTTGAATGGGGCAATCACTAATGATCTTCCTAAATGTTGTGGTGGACACAAAGGTGGTAGAGTGTTAACACCAAGTTGCAACATTAGATATGAATCGTACAGTTTCTTTGATCCCTCTGCTACACCACAATTATCTTTGCCAGCACCACCGTTGCCATCCCCCAGGCCCACGTCACTACCTCCTACGGCTTCTCCATTGGCTCATCCCGCGTCCAAGCAAGGTATATATATATATATATAGAATAGATATGTTAATTGGAAATATAAATGCTTGTTTAAAAGAATATAATTATAAATTGCATGCGTGCGTGAGGAAATCTCATATATTGCTCTGTTGATCTAAGATCTAACAAAGCAAAAAATTATACATTTTTCAGTCTATGTTACCCTTTAACTTATTATTATTATTATTATTTTTGGTGAATGGGGAAGAATAGTGGGAGAAAGCTGCCAGAGAGAGAAATTAAGACTCCTTGAGTTCAACCACCCGGTTTTCATATATGTATATGTCCCTTGCAGTAATATATATTATTATAATTATATCTCCCTAATCCCTAAAATAGTTAGATCGTGATAGGCAGCTGCGCAATGACAACTACTCTCTTTGTCCCAAATTACATGACATTTTTTAAGCAGTATTTTCATGTTCAAATATAAAACACTTTGAATAGGTTAAGGTTTCATTAAATATATTAATTTTAATATTATTCGTTCTCTCTTTATAATTATTTTTATCCCTACTCTTTTCAATATATTAAATGATGGGTTTTTGTGAACGTTTATATTTTTATTTTGAAAATATAAGGTTGTTAAGTATATTTAATGAGATCTATTGATATGTGAGATTTTATCTAAAAATGTCTTATAATTTGAAATGAAGAGAGTATTAAGGAAGCTGTATGTGGAGCCCCTACTCAATTGGACTTGTGCGCAAATCAAGCCGTCTAGGGAGAAACACACATAAAAACAAGACTCGATATGTTTTAGACTTAATATTAAAACAAGGGTAATTACTTAAAATATGATTAAATATTTCATTAATTAATTAATTTATGCCAATCCACATAATGATAAAATTTAATCTACACACACTAATTAATGGTCGTATATAAGTCATGCATGCGTTCAATTAAAGATATACAAAAGAATATGATTATTTAATATTCTCCCTCTTATTTTTGTGCACTCTTATTTTTGTGAACATAAGAGATAGAAATATCTTAATTATTTTTTATATCCAAAAAATTTAGGTGATTTAGTCCCAAAGTTTATTAGGGTTAGTGTTTGTCTCAGAAAAGGATGCGTGCATTCAATTAAAGATATACAAAAAAATATGTTTATTCAATATTCTTTCTCTTATTCTTTGTTAACATAAGAAATAGAAATATCTTAATTCTTTTTATATCCAAAAAATTTTGGTGACTTAGTCCCAAAGTTGCTGAGCTGAAGTGTAGTTTTAGAAGAATAAATCGAATCACACATATGTAGTTGTTTAAACTGGTCAATATGTAAGTCGTCGCATTTTGGAAAAAGAAAAGTCTATTTTCCTTACTTGGGATGTATAATATAAATAGGTTTAGAGACATTTTCCAGATGAAAATTATTATTTACCGAACTGTGCTCGAGTAATTTTACCGGAGTTTTCAATAGGTGAAGTTCCCCGCAAGTTTATAGTTTTAGACATTTCATGAATTAAACGTTATTCGTCGTGTGATATATATCCCATATATTATTTTCGATCAACTTGTCATATAAATATTTTCTTTGGTCCAGGAAAGTGCAGCACCTCACGAATTGTTATCGCCGTTGTTGTCCTCGTTGCCTGCATCGAAGCGCTCATCCTTATTATCGTCTTAATTTCTTTAAAATTAAGGAGGCCAAAGAATATTGAAAGTAAGTCAACTTAATTATTGCTATTAAAAAATGGAAATTTATCTTCTTGCTCTTGCCCCTAAACAACAGCTTTAATACAATTTCAAGATCGAAAAATGATTTCAGTGCTTTTAGTTAAAAAAATGTTCTTTTGTGATTCACGTATTTGTTTACTCCCATATTGCATGTGTAGGTGAAGCTAAGGATGTCGCTGACTCATTGCAAATGGACTTTGAAACCATTAGAATCGCAACAAATGATTTTTCTGAAGCAAATAAGCTTGGACAAGGTGGATTTGGACCTGTTTACTTGGTAAGATATTTAAAAGGCTAAAATGATAATTTTACCCTTAAACTATAGGTTCAAAAATACCTGGAATCTTAAATTTATTTTATATATATATATATATATATCAAACTTTAGATTCAATTTTTTGTATACTTATATTTCAGGGCACGTTATATAATGGACAAGAAATTGCTGTAAAAAGGTTGAGTAGAGATTCTGGGCAAGGTGATGTGGAGTTTAAGAATGAAGTATTGTTAATGGCCAAAGTGCAACATCGGAATTTAGTCAGGCTACTTGGTTTTTGTCTCCAAAATAGGCTGCTTGTTTATGAGTTTGTTCCAAACAAGAGCCTTGATTACTTCATCTTTGGTATGTTAACATTAGTGTCTTTGTTTTTGTGTGTGTGTGTGTTAGATACTTTTCTAATGGATATCGAATCTACAAAACATTAGTAGATCAAGTCAATCATAAAAATATATGGATGAAAAGCTAACTGATTTGATCTATTTCATTTGTTTTTTAATGGAAGCTAGATATCCATCAGATTTTTCCTTTCATGTTAAAAGTTTTATAGTTTGACAGACTGGTAGTAGCTAGTATACTCGATATCTAGTTCAACAAATTGTTGCATATATCATGTATTTGTATCCATGCAGATCCACAAAAGGCAACATTGTTGAAATGGGAAAATCGTTACAAAATAATAGAAAGTATTGCACGAGGTTTGCTTTACCTTCATCAAGATTCTCGAGTTTGGATTGTTCATCTGATCTCAAAGCAAGCAATATACTTTTAGATGAAGAAATGAATGCTAAAATAATCAGATTTTGGCATGGCAAGATTATTTTTAATGGATCAAACCCATGGCAAGACTAATACAGTTGTTGGTACCTAGTAAGTTGTATTAGAGTCCGGAAATATTGTTAGAACATTTTCTTTCTAGAAAATACTTTTCTGTATGTTAAATATGCAATTAGAGTTTGTGATTTGATTGATATGCTAACATTGGATTTACTATGTTGACATACAGTGGATATATGTCACCAGAATATCTAAAACATGGAACTTTTTCAATGAAGTCAGATGTGTTCAGTTTTGGAGTATTGGTTTTGGAAATTATTAGTGGGAAGAAAAATGGTAAATTTGAAGATTGGGAGAATCCAGAGCATATAGGAATTGCTGTAAGTGCCCTCTATTCATAAACATTTTTTAATAACCATAATTATACATATTGTATGATTTTTTTTAACCCAGAAAATTAAAAAATCCCCAATTAAAATATTTGACAATTTAAAAAAAAAAACCTTGTAGGCTTGGAAAAAGTGGAGAGAAGGGAAATTATCAAGTATTATAGATCCACTATTGATGGAGGAAGGTGAATCATCAAGAAGTGAAATAATAAGATGCATCCATGTAGGGTTACTATGTGTTCAAGAAAAAGCAAGCGACAGGCCCACAATGGATTCCATTGTAGCAATGCTGAGTAGCTATTCACTCTCACTGCCCACTCCTCTCCAGCCTTCCTTTTATAGTTGGAACAGCTTACCAGGCTTCTCATCTTCATCATCGTCTGGAGAACATCATTCTGTTGAAACATCTAGAAATGAAGTTTCAGTTTCAGACCAACATAATAATGCCTAGCTACAATTTATAATTATTGTGTATATCCTCTCTCTCTCTCTTCCCCCCCCCCTCTGTGTGTGTACATGCATGTGTGTATTGAAGTGAAATAACTAAGTTCGTACCAGGTCGAATGTGATCGATGCTTCAATTATGTGTTTCATAATAATGTTTCACATATTGTAATGCACGCTATGCGTGTGCAATGTATAATTAGAGTTGATAATATATGTAGATCATTTTATGAATATCCTCATAATATCTAATGAATTATAATATTTCTTAAATCTCAATAAAATAAATACTAATATATGATAAGCCTCAACACAACATGAATCTCCATATATAATATACCCTAACATTTCCCCTCCAACTTAAGATGCATGTTTGTAAGAGTTTGTATTGCTTGATTGGAAGAATAAATCTTAACATATCGTAACATTTATAAAACACCAAACTTGATTAGATAGAATAGAGAAGTTTCACAACCAATAAAATTAGACCAAATAAAAAAAATATAAATGATTTATAAATTTAATTATAGTATTGAACCTGTTTATTTCTGTTATAATCCAAGTCGAAATTGATCAC
>NW_026555333.1:45030528-45060478 GCF_029017545.1 Prosopis cineraria
TATTTGTATCATATACAATATGGATATGTGAGATAATTTGAAGTATTGGTGCTTTATAGGTAGACAATCAGCAAGAAGATCCTCCAATTTTTATTTCCATGTAAAATCGAAACTTTTTGTTTGGATGTGGACAAAAATAAGGAGGAAGGAAAATTAAGAGAAAAAATCCCAAAATATTAAAAAAATTATTATTTTTAAAAATTTTCTCCTTCTAATCCCCCCCCCCATATTTTATTTTCATTCAAATTACCAAGCTAAGGAATGTATCTCAATAAAAGATACAACAGTTAATTAAGGACAAGGAGCATACCCTAAAAAAGGCTTGTCCAAATCAAAAGACAAAAATATATTTTTTGCTGACTACTAAATGTTTATGAAGATGTTGGCTTCATGTTTCCTCTTTTAGATTAGGGTTTGTTACAATGGTATTGTTTTTTGATTGTGCACAAGTGTCTTTCTATTAGAAATAATCTTGTTCAAAACATGACTGAACACTTAATATAAGTACCTCTTTCAACAAGAATTTAAACATTAGTTTGCTACATTTTAAAAACTTGTTCCTTTCAACAAACCCAAACGTTGTTGGTTATAGTGGTATTGTTTTTTAGGCAATTTTATTCAAAACACAGTCAGGTATTAAATATGGACGTTTCTTTCAATAAAGATTCAAATCTTGATTTATTATTGTAAAGAATTAGCCTCTTCCATTAAACATAACTCTTATTAGTTTACTATAGTATTGTTTTGCTTTTGAGGTTAGGCTTTTGTCTGTTTGGGTTTCGATCTTTTTGTGTTTTGTCAATTCTATGTAATCTTGGTTCATTTGTTTTGCAAAAAAAAAAAAATCTTGTTCATTAATACAATATTTTCTTCTGGCCAAAAAAAAGGAAAAAAAAAAGAAGGTAAAACAAGCTAATTGTCTTAGTAATTAATATATACTTCGAGTAAGTTGATGACAAATGTGAGTTCAATGGTTTACATTGCCTCATTTAACCTAAAAAGGCCGAAGGCTATAATGTGTCCTTATTAATTTAGTTTATCATTTGCAGCACATGATAACGAGGATGATGAATTCATAATATTTAATATTTTATCTAAACAACACTCAAAGGAACTGAATGAAATTTGCCGGAGGATAATTGTACATTTGATTTTGACCAAAAAATTTATATGCGATTTGACAATTGATGTTTTCGATTTAAACATTTAAAAAAAAAAAAATTATCCTCCAGTAACGAAGTTTTACTCGGATCAGCGCGGCTGCGCCTTGCGCGAATGAATATTTGTCATTTACTCATTTACTGAACTGCCTCAAGGCTTTGTCCAAACAAAGAATCCTCGAGGCCTTGTACAAAAAAAAATTCGTCTGGGCCGAACTCCAAATATTTTGGGCCTCACAAAACTCTGAAACAAATATGGTTCCAACATTTTGTCCGCCGTATGGGATCCAAGTTGAGGACATGAGTGTAACAATAAAGATACTGCTCTATCAATAAATGTCACTTTAATTGGAAAAAATTTTAACTTATAATCTAAAGTTCATAGGGTCAAATGCTTTGTGAATGTAAGGATTTTATTGATGGACGATCTGTAAGCATCTCATTGTCTAATCGGTTAAATTAACAGTTAAACTGGTGGCACAATAATTAAGTAAAAAATAATATCATATATATATAACAATATAAATATAACAGTGTTAAAAAGATATGCATAAAAGAATTAGCAAATGCGACGAAAATTAGCATATTTACAATCATCCAGATTAAGCTCACTCAACACTGTTATTTAATTTTGGAATTTAGACTCTCTCTTTTTTTTTTCAAAAAAGAAGAAAGAAAGCATTAGACCGGTCCAACTAATAATGGTTCCCGACTCTTTACTTGGTTCAATTCAGGTCATCCCTTTCGAATGTTTTTTATTTTTTGAAAAAACCTGAGCTGTTATGCCATCTGATTGATGATCCAACCAATCAGACCATTCAATCCAATCCCATTTTTAAACATGATTGTCAACTAAACATTTTGGCTTCTTACATGCTCAGTTTGGCTTGAGGAAAATGAAGAGGAGATTTTAGTAAACTTGATTTTTTTAAGAAAAACGCAGAGTGAAATTTTTTAATAAAATAAGACATAGAAAGAAAGGGAGAGAATATTCATTAAAATATTCTCACCCCATTTTTTTACATTTATAAATCAAACTTATTAAAATATTTTCTTGCTTTGGTTCCCTGAAAGCAAACAAACTTTAAGTTAATTAAGGGGGCAGAATCAGAATTTAAGAGCATGGTTAATACTAAATCAAAACCTCATTACAACTTAAATTCCTAAAATGCATGCAGCACCCAGCACCTCATGTTATAGCATTGAAAATCTTCACAAAGTTCTCCAGTCTTGGTATTGATCTTCTGATCATCACAAGATCTTTAGTTTTCATTTTCCAACAATTGATTGGGAGTCATGGAAGCTTCAAGGTTTGTCATTTCAGTAGCTTGCTCCTCCATACTTAGAGTGTGCGACGACATTTGTGTAGCCACCAGCTGGTAATAACTGGAGCAGGAGAGCAAGGTGAGAACCAACACAAGCGAAGAAACGTTAATGAGGAAGCACCATATTGGAGAGACGAGGAGCAGCACAAGTAGCTGACAAGCAACACTTCCAGAAACATGGCACAATATCCACCAAACCATCCTTAAATTGGAATGTGATCTCAGAACTAAGAGTGCCATGACGTACACAGTAACTGCTATGAGAAACAGTATCATGATAGTTGGGTGGTCTTTGAAGGGAGTAGTGTTCAATCCTTGGTACTTGATTTGGATCAAAGCAAGTAGCAGGCCGGTTACATAAGCATAAACGGTGTGAAGTGAAGGACCAGAATCCAAATCCCAAACCCTTTAATAATTAAACAAAAGAAAAAAATAAAGAAGTCAGAATAAGAAAAATAGATAATGAATGGAACGAAATTAATTAGTATATAGGAACGAACCAGGGGCTGGGAGGCATGGCGGGATCTCCAACGTCTGTGTTGATACCATGAGAAAATCTAGAGAAGGCGTTCCCCATCAAAGAAATATGAAAACTCAGATCTGTTTCCGACCGATGGCATAGTCTCAGAACAATATATACAGCATAGATTTACCAGGCAGAACCGCATGCATAAAAATACCAGGAAGGATGCTCGGTCAATATTTTATTTTTATGACAAGAGGTCATATATTATTTTAGTATCATTAACACATGGATAATTTACAAGTGTCACAACGAGATCACCTCTCACACTATTTTCAAGGAACGAATCCAGGATAAGATCCTTAGTTGGGCAAGAATAGGAAAATAAGAAAGGGATGAGGTGGCTGAAAAACCTTAAATATTTTTTTACAAGTGAGAAACATATAAATTTTATCTTTTGACCTTCGACTGTGCCATTGATCCGAAACAGATCTTTGAAAAACATCCAGTAGCAGATCTTTAACGTGCACCTAAATTTTTATCTTTGAAAAACATCCAGTAGCGCTAATATTCATTTCATATATTTTCTGACGCATATGAGAGTGACGTCATGCAATTTATATTGATGAAGGAGATTTTATAGAGGCAATTATTTTGTCAAGCTCAACCATGGTTCACCAACCATGCATCGATGACCCCATCGAAGACTCCATTTTCACTTTGTTGCTTGAAGGGAAAGGTTATATTGCCACCCATGAATACACCTCGTGTATAGTTAAGTAAGTTGGCATTTAATATAAGGTAAATTAGATATTCAAAATTTTCAAAAGCTTTTTCCAAATAAAACAGAAATAGCGTTTTATCAAAACAAAGTTATGAACGATGAGTTTTTAAATTAGATGAAGTTTAGAGAAAAAAAAAGTTGACACAGAGATTTATACTAATTCAATTCAATCACTTAACTTATGTCTAATCCTTAAAATAACACTTGAGAGTTTCAACTACAATCACAAGCTTAAATGGGTGCTTGTCACCACAGTTTTGTAATACGTTAAATTGTTAAATTGATTTTTTTCCAATGAATAAATAATTAGTTAAAACTCAACTTGTAATTACTTATTGATAAGAAAGTGTCTACCAATAATAATAAAGAATTTGTTTTACTTTTCAAAATCCTACCATAATAATTAAAGGTTTACCATGATAGAAAGAATAAAAAATATTATTTTAAAATCTTACTATGATAGAAAAAATTCTACCATGATAGTTAATAGTCAAAACAATTTTATGAAAGCTTACTATGGTTAAAAAAAATCTTACAACTAAAGATATTACAACACCCATTTAGTAGTGAAATATGGTTCTCAAGAGTTAAAATTGTTCAAAACAAGTTTAAAAAGAATAGAAGTGTCCAAAGGACTTTTCTAAAATCAAAATTTGAAGGTGGAGGTATATATAATTGAAAAATTTGCGCCATTTGTCGCAGCCAAGTGTAGTGCGCTGCGGCAGACAATGTAGAGGCAATAAGCCATAGCCAAGACAATATCAACCTCAACCAACAACACATTGTGTTGTGCATCTCAATTGAATGAACAAGCATCACAATGAATACATGCTATTAGCAAAGTTGACAGAATAAACATTAATTTATAACTTAAAAAATACATAACTTTTTACTCACATATTCAAATTGAATGATTCAAGTATTCACAGAAAACTTATAATATAAACTAGCTAATGGGTTTCGTTTTGTACAAAAATTTCACCATTTGAGGATTTTGTCTATAAAAAACCATAATGGGATCAATACACAACTTCCAAAAACTTTTTACCTCTCAAACTCTTGCCAAAACCATAGTCCATTGTGTGAACAACTTGACCACCTACAATACATGCCAATTAACACTTATAAACCAGCTTTCACCCAAGCACATAAGAATCCCTAATGTTGGGTTATAGCTACCTAACTCAGTTAGATCGAACAACTAACATATATGGTCATAAAGCTTTTTTCATACTCAAATCATATTCAAAAGGATAAAGGGGCAAAAATACTTACAAAGTCATCGGCCATAAGCATGTAGTAGTCTAAAGTGATAAAAAAGGCAGGAATACTTATAATATTACTTTAGTAAGTGTAACAGTAATTAATCAGTTAAATCTCCCAAATGTTGACCATAAGTTCCAGTGACGAACCTAGGAAATTTTGTTGTTGGGGATAAAACACGTATATATAAGCATTAATATTTTTGAAATGTAATTATAATTATTTATTTAATTGATAAAAATAAATTCATTAAAATTAAATACATAAGAAAAAATATAAAATATAAAATTATAATATCTTAAAAAAATAAGATTATCTTAATATAAACAAAATTTGTGATGAAAATAATAGAATAAGTAGTAACTATTAATATCATATGCTAATACTCTTTTTTGATGAAAAGAACTATACTCTTTTAAAATAAATATTTTCAATATAAACAATTAAAGAATCTAACATTATTATTGTTTAAAAAGTAAAAATTAATATTTTATTTGAGATGTTGAAAAAATATTTTATTATAATTTTATCTAGTTGAAATATTGAAAATTTTCATAAATTTTTAGATAGCAGAACTCCTTTTACTTTTAAAATTTTAAAATTAACCTCCCTAACCTTTTGTTTTTTGTTTTTTTCACAGACTCCCTGCTATTATTTCTTAACTATTTTACTAACCAAAGTTGTCATTCATATTAAGAAAATATATATAGGATCTTATGTGACATCCTATATAAAAGCTAACAATAACTTTATAAAAATTTTATATATATTTCTCCTATTATTATGGGTGCATATCTGTGTCATTTTAAAGGAAGGAAGAATAAAATTTTATTGATATGATTCTTTCTTGAATTGTATTAAAAATATTTAATCTCAATGTTAGGTGCCATATGTATCTTATTAATTTGATGTGACAAATTTAATTAATAAGATAATAGGATTATTAACAGTATAGGGATTTTAAAAGGAAAAAAAAAGTAGAGATGTTATTTTTAAAAGTTTAAAGAAGGAAAAAGTTATATACAACTATATAAATTCATGAGAATTTTAATTATTTTTGCTTAATCTTATATATTATATAAATAATATGAATAAAACAATTTCTCACATGAACCAATCTACCACTTAAAAGTAACGATACAAATAAACTTGATTTCATTGATTGAAAGGTTGAGAAAATGTTCAAGAATAAAAACTAAAATTTTTTAAAAATCCTTCAATGATGCTTGAGCTATATTTTAAGGGCGCAAGATAATTTTTGGAGGGGCCAAGTGATAATTTACCCCACCCTATGACTAAGAGGTGCTATTGATTTTAGTAGGAGCAGATGCTCCTATTCCCTTGAACCTAGATCCGTCTTTGATAAGTTAATTTTTTTTAATTATCTGCATATGAGTGTTCGGATCACCTTAATTGGAGTTTCATGCAATTAACTGGGTAATTTATAGAAGTTTAAAATTAAGGGCTATCATGACTGTATTGTAAGCATGGTTACAGCATGGCTAATGTAGTGATTGGCTAAGGTGAAGTGGTCTTTGTACTACAAGCTGCGGCAGGTGCATACTTAGCTGCAGTGGATGTGCATTTTTGGTCAGCTGCAGCAGAAGGTCATTTCAGCCGTAGTGGACTGCTTCTTTTAGAAATTAGCCACAGCAGCGGTGTCTTAGGCCACGGCAGATGCATCAAAATTGCAAAATGTCTGTCTTGCCCTCATTTGTCATATTTTCAAATGTTCAATGTATATCTCCATATTTTCACAAACTTTTATACTCTGATTTTTAGTATTTCTTAGGTGTTTACTTTGTATTTCATTTTTAAATAATTTTGGGATCCTAATAATCTTTAAAAAAGACTTTAAGGGTTTTGATTTAATTAATCTTAGCTGATGTTTATCCTTAGTCTTAATGATTGGTTTAAGTAATTGGGGTTATGTACTGTTAATGACAGACGTCATTAGAGATGCCTGTTTGAATCAACAGAGTATGTGATGCTGCTTACAGTGGATTGGCTCGATATTCAAAAAGTGAATGGATGAGAGGTTTTGTTAGAAATCTGGGCGACCTTCTTTCCTATTGCTATAGCCGAAGTTTATGCCATCAAATGTGGCTTGCAATTATACTCAAGTCTTAGCATCGAGAAGGCCCAGATACATTCTGACTCACGGGACGCGATTAATCTCATTTATAGAGGTGTGAAGACCGATCATCCTTTCGCTGAAAGTTATAGCAGAGGTGCAAGAAACCGTTTGTGCTCATACGGACTGTAGGATCTTGCACGTTGCTGGTGAGGCAAACACACGTGCTGATTTCTTGGATAAAATGGCCCATGATTATCCTTATGATCTTGCTTTGCTGGCTGATATTCCTAGTGGATATAATTAATAATCTGATTTTGTTTGACAAATAATCCTTCTACCTTTTTTCTAGCCTAACTAATGAGAGAGAGAGAGAGAGAGACAAAAGCTAGAAATAAATGGCAAAGCATGCACAACACGGGTGGGCGATAGCCAGATTACCATCATGCTTCCTTTCCGCTGCCGGACCCGCTATTACTTATTAAACCACAAAGAGGGCATCCTTGTCCATAATAGTCAGCCCATCAAGGAGCCTTGTCCGCCAAATCATCAGCGTTTCACATCATGTTGAGAGCTAAGCAAACGGGTTGCCGCTAGCTCGCAGGCTAGTATTTTTATGAATTGGATTGAACCAGCCTATAAGATCAAACGGATTAAAAAATTTAACCCAATTTATTTTTTAACAAGTTAGCCAACCTGTGGGCTGGCCCGCAAAAAATTATCAAAATTTTTTTAATAATTTAAAATTTATATAATATAAATATATATATTTATTTCATATTTTAAAACAAATTAACAATTAAAAAACTTGTAAATAAATAAAATAAACATAGAATTCAACCAAGCAAATTTATTTTGCTAGATTTTTACTATCAATTATTTTCTCGCCTAGGTGTACTATCTTATAAACCCATATTATTTTTCTCAGTGAATTCATATTTATAATTTTAATTAATAGATCTTATGAGATTAATAAATAATATATATTCAAAATATTTCTATAAAAACTAATAAATCATCTTCACAAACTATAACAAAAATTTTATTTGCAAATTGTAAAAAGGATTTATACTATATTTCAAATGTAAAGGACATATTCAAGAGTCATAAATTATATATTTAAGAAATATTATTATTTTGTAGATTTATAAAAAGATATAATGTAATTAAAAATAAAAAAATATTTTTTAAAAACATGCCAGCCAGCGGATCAGCTTGTTTAGCCCACGAACTAACCCGTTTTAGCTCACTAATTTTGCAGGTTGAACTAACCCAACCCATTTTAAAAAATAAATCAATTTTTGTCAACCTAACTTGTCAAATTGTGCGGGTTAAATGGACTAATTCACGGGTTTAACTCATTTTTCCGACTTTAATGAGAGAAAATGAGTCCGCCACTATTTTTTTATTTTAATTTGTTTTTTATGAAGGGGATGGAGGCAAATTACCAATTGCAAGAGATTTTATGTTCAGCAAAGAATATAGCAGTTAGCGCCAATCTGTTTACTGTAGCGCCCAACAAATTTTTTGTGGCAAATGAAAAGAAAAATGCTTCCACGTCAGCTAGACAGTCCCTACTCTCATCTAAAATGCCTACTGCCCAAACATGTCAAGTCACTTTGCCACAGAAATCAAGGCTTTCCAAAAGGCTTGATGGTTCGATGTACCTGGTCTTGTCGAGCCATTTGAGCTTATCAGATGGGGTTTAAAAATTAAAATTAATAATACGTATATCAATAAAATTATTATTTTTATAAAAATATATATTTCCTTCATTTATAAATATAAAATATTTATAATTAAATTTCATCTCTAATAAAAAAATTATTTATTTTTAAATTAATTTTATTTTTTTATATTTATCCCTATTAAATATCTTATAATAAAGATAAAATTGTTACTAACAGGAATACATTAAAAAAAATAATAATTATATCTCAAAAGAGTAAAAAATATTATATTTTTAAACATTTAACTCTTTAAAAAATATCTAACATTTTTTTAACAGAAAAAGTATTATTTTTTATTTAACTTTTAGTTTTAATTTATGATGAGTGAAAAAAATGTCATAAATTTACAAACATAAAAATTTAGGTTAATGAATGCAAGAGAAAAAATGAGATTTTTTTTATAAATATTAAATTTCTTATATTTTAAACTAAGACTGACAAATAAAAAATGTTTATATTTCAAATATTAATGAAATTCAAATGTTGTAATAGAAATACTTATTGAGTGAATATATTTAGATCACCTAATCCACATCTATGTTTCATTATTTTAGTTAGAAAGCAGAATATACACTTGACTAATTAGGAGAATCAAGTGCCAAGCTTTTAACATGAAGGTATTTTAACGTGTACCGGAGTTATTTGGCAAAAAACAAAAAAAAAAAATCGTGTACAGGAGTTACCTTCGTTGCCCCCCCCTAACAAAAAAAAAAACCATTAGTCCCTTTATATATGCTGCTTGTTTTGATCCTTTTCATAAGATATTAGAGTCACATAAATATATGACAGTAGTTTCTCATGTCCTTGTTTCCACACGTACGCCACACTGCATGATTGCTTATCAACGAGGGGTGGTCTGAAGAATTGCGTGGGGATGTGAGGACAGTTGACACATGTTTTATATTATTTTAATATGATTTCCATTGAAAGTAGATAGAGTATAATTTGCCCAAATGCAAGAGATATATGTTTAGCAAACAACAGATAGCATTCCGGGCAAATCTGTTTATTGTAGCTTCTACATCTAACATATGAAAAGAAAAATGCTTCCATTCCATGTCAGCTAGACAGTCCCAAGTCTTAGCCAAACTTCTCCATCTCTTGATTGTGAGAAAAATCAAAGTTTGTTTGAATGCATCCACACCAAAAAAAGAAATAGATTGGAACATCAAATCTGATTTAATCTTTACAAACTATAATATACGATTGAAGCATAGGTAAGAATAGAAGTTATGAATCTTTTTAATGAATAAGAATTTTATTAATATTTTATGTTAGTCATATACTTATATTTGATTTCTTTGATCTTATTAAAAGAGTTAACCAAAGAAAAAGAGAAGTTTTGATCCATTGATTATGAATCTATTGATAAATTGAACTTTTGAATTGCTAAAGAAGAATAAGATCCAACTCCAAAGTTTGATGATGATGATATCATCAATTTTAAAAATGCTATGCATAAAGAAAATGTAGTAACTCTATTAGCTTTTGAGAAAAATAATGAAGGTTTATATCTACTAACAAATCTAATATGATATAATATATAATTATTTTTCATATATAATGATTAATGTTAATTCTTGTCATCAACAGGTGAAGAAGATATGAATATTCCAAAGCCTCCACATTTGAATGATGATGTTGGGAGTGGTTTTGGTTTCTCTCAATCATCTCCTAATGTTTCAATTCCTACCCTTAGAGATTTGAATGAAATTAATGAAGATTTTGATATTGATTATTATTAACTTTAGACTTTTTGATAATTGAAAGATTGCAAGGATGGATATTTTAAATATTGTTGTGTTTTTAATGGTGTTTTGATGATTGTGTTGGACTTGTATGGGGTATTGTATTAAATATTAAGTCTTGGATAATGTGTTTTTATTTAAATTATATTATTTTATTATGTTCAATCTAACTTTGGGTTGATCCATGATCTTGGCCAGTTCAATGATCGGTTTGATTTTCAGTACATTGTTCCAACTCTCATTTAAAATGGGACTACGCACCTCTCTTGAGGGAAGCTTATAGCAAAAAAATACCCAATTCGTTAGGATCGAATTTGATTATATGATATTTTTTTATAAAATTAAAAAGTACTCATGTATCATTGTTGATTTTAAAATACCAAAAGCTCCTAAAAAAAAGTTTATAGGTGTTTTTACACCTTATATTTACTTTCTTTTTTTTAACAATCAATGGTAAAAAACCATTAGTTTAATTTAATGATTTGAGTACTTTTGCACCTACTTTATTAATGTTATAGGTACTCTTACAATGTCCTTCACTTAAAGATACTAGTGCCCTTGGAGAAAAAATTCATAAATATTTTTACTCTTTAACCCTTATTTCTATCAAGTACAAATCCTCCGGGAAGATTAAAAAAACAAAAGAAAAGAAACCCAAAACTAGGCCAGAAGGATTCCCAATTATATAGAGTAAGATATGATCACTATCCATAATTCCATATCAATAAGATTTCTAGAGATGAGAAAATTCCCAAGTAGAAGCATTGTGCTCTGTATAATGTTCTAAAAAGAATGAGTTCTGTTACATGGTCTTCCCAAAAAAACTAGATGCTCTATTGGGATCTTATAAATCCAGGCTTAATATTCAAGTAAAATATGAGCATGAGGTGATGAATTGGGTTCCTAGTAATACTGAATTAATGCAAATGGAACAAAATCTCATTGAAGATTCTGATTCTAATCTTTCAAGAAATTAATTGCATGTTTGATACACATAAAAGTATTTTTTTAGAAAGAAAAATGAAAATATTTTGACAAAAAAAAAACAGAGAGAGAAACATAAAATGTATCTAGATAAAAAAATGAGATAAGTACATTTCTCTTTTTCTATTTAAAAGATATTTTTCTATCTATCAAACATTATAGAAATATTTTTATAGATTAAAATGTACCGTTTGTTTTCTCACTCCATAAAATTTTAATTTAATATATCAAGGCTCTCCATTTGATGGAGGGTCTTTTTTGTATCTTTGATCATTTATTACCTTACTTTAAGATGGAAGGTGACGAGTGATTGATTGCCCTCTTTCTTCTTTTATTTGTTTAGGTTCTTGTATTGTGTTTCTTTTTTCAGTTATTGAATGAATTTCAACTTTAGAAAAAAAAAAATGACAAGAGCTAAAAATTTCATGCTTCTTGGGAAGCTGGCGTGACTGCTTCTGACCAAAAGGTCAAAATTTGATAAAGGGTTTGTTAATCAATAATGATAAATACACACACAGACAAAGTGAAAGTGCTAGATGGGTGCGAGGACCTGGTTATTTTGTCCAGGTCACAAAAAAAAAAAAAGGAACTCAAGCCTGATAAATATCCCTATAATTAAGGATATTGACAAATGAAAATTCCGGTGCTATGGGAACTTTGAAATTTGAACTGTTATAGGAGTATGATGCAAGGAATAAAAGCAGAATAGACAAGGAGATGGATCAAAGAAAGAAGATCCTCCAGCACATGTAAATCATATGAACTTATTTTGGATACAAAAATTTTTTGGTAAATTGGATCATGAGAGCTCAGGGCACACTTTTAAACTCAAAGAACATTTACATATACATTTGGATTGAGGAAAATGAAGAGGAGATTGTAGTAAATTCAATTTAAAAAAAAGTACAGTGAACTTTTTTTAATAAAAATAAGACATAGAAAGAAAGGGAGAGAATATTCATTAAAATATTCTCACCCCATCTTTTCATATTTTTAAACCAAACTTCTTAAAATATTTCCTTGCTTTGGTTCCCTCAAAGCAAACCAACTACTAAAATATTTGCTTTGGTCCCCATCGTATTTAGCAAGGTTAATACTAAATCAAAACCTTATTACAAATTAAATTCCTAAAATTCAGTACCCAAGCTCCTCATATTTCAACTTAAATCTATACATGTTAAAAGCAATTATATAGTGACATGATTAGATATTAAATACGAGCAGGACTTATAAGTCTTAATGGCAAGTTGAACTTTAATTTGCCATATTATGAAATACTAATCCTTTCTATTAAATCTAAACATGTTAGTACAATGTGTGTTTTTTTTTAGTGCAATGTGTTTTTATTAGTTAAACTTGCATTTGTTTATTATTATTATTTTTTTACCCACGGTATCTCCATAACTAACAATTATGAGACTTATCTCTCAAGAAATCTAAATGTTGTTTAAGGAGTTATCTTTTTTTAAGTAATTTTTTTATATACACTTTCAGAAATTAAACCTTAGAATGACATATAAGAAGCTCATACCACTAATTTTGTGGAATTACACCCAATTGATAACTCACATTTGTTAAACTAACTTCCTTTGCCTCTCCCCTTCCTTTGGGCTTTGTATAAAAACAAAACTCTCTCTGGGCCGAACTCCATAATCACTTCGACCTCGTAAAACTTTAAACCTAAAAAACATGGTTCCTACTTCCTACGTTTTGTCCACCATATGGGCTCCAATTTGAGGACTCGAGAGTAATAATAATTAATAAAGATGCTACTCTTGCATGCAAAAGCATAAAGTTGCCACTCTTAGTTGTGTTGTATTGGTGGGAATAATATCTGCTACCTTAATCTCTTCGGCTTGGGAAAGTACCAGCAGAAGCAGCAGCAATAATGCATTTGAAAAAAATGTGATGAACGGGCTTGATGTTAATGACAAATTGGACCTCTAATGCACGGCTGGCAAAAAGTACTGTGACCAGAGTAAACGGCATTCACATTGTCGATTGAATCAACGACTTGTGAAGAGATTTTGAGACCTAAGATAAAATTATTTAAAAAGCTTATTGTATTATTATTTACATATCTTCATATCATTTTTTTAACTTTTTGAGTTGCAAAGTCTTATATTAAATTTTTATAATCAAGTAATTCTAACATTTCATTTTTAATAGATAATGTAACTAATTTATTAAATTTATCTTGTAAAATAATTAATCTTAAATAAGATTTAAGTAATTTTAACTTTGAAAAACAAAGGTTTGAATGTTTGATTGAGATTTGAGGGAGGAGATATGAAAAACAGAGTGGTGGCTGAAAGACAGTGATTTTGGCATGTATTTGAATGTTACAAGATTAATCAAATTTAAAAATAGGAGTGATAATTGCAATGAAACACGGGCCAATAAATTTTTTATGGGAAGATATAATTAACATTAATGTCAAACAAAAATATAATAACTAATTATATAAGATATATAATTAACATTAATGTTTAACAAGAAAAAAATGACCCGTTATATAGAATATAAGTAGACTTTTTTTCATGCCTAAAGTGACCACTTTATTTGCCTAACATGAGACATGCGCGGCCTTAGACTGAACAACGTAGCTTTCTATACGATTGTGGTTTTGTTTTCATTTTTAATAAAATAGATCTAAGATATATTGATTCATTCAAATGCTAAATTTTAAATTCAGTTGTGATATGTTTGTCTTCAAGAAAATAAAGCGGAGATTTTAGTAAATTCTATTTTAAAAAAATGAATAAGTAGAACGAAAAAATTTTAATAAAGAGAAGAGACTCCAAGGAAGATGGCAAATATATACATACATACATACATTATCGACTGAACAGTGTAGCTGTCAGTACAAAAAAAAAACAACGCATATAATCTGAGATTATTTTTTTCATATTTTAAAATAAAAGAGATCCAAAACATATAGATTCATTCAAAAACTAAATTTGACCACGTAAATTTTATCTGAATGATACTCAAATTCACTTATGCTCTGTTTGGTTTGAAGGGAATGAAAAGGAGGAGAAATTTTAATAATTTTTTTTGGGAAAAAATGAAGAATTAGGGTGAAAAAAATTTCAATAAAAAACTCTCCACACGATCTCTCCATTTTTTTTTAAAAAAAATCAAAATTATTAATTTTTTTTAATTTCACCTCAAACCAAACAATCAGGAGGTTAATTAAGGATCGAGAGTTGCTGCAGCTTCTAGGTCTGTGATTTTAGTAGCTTGCCCCTCCACACTTGGAGTGTCCGATGACATTTTTGTAGCCACCAGGTAATAACTATAACAGCAAAGCAAGGTGAGAAGCAGCATAAGCGAAGAGACGTTGATGAGGAAGCACTATATTGAAGATACCGGGACTAACAAGAGTAGCTCACAAGGAACACTTCCAAAAACATGGCACAATATCCACGAAACCATTGTTAATTTGGAATTTGATGTCAGAACTATGAGTGCCATGACGTACACACTAACTGCGATGAGAAACAGTATCATGATAGTAGGGTGGTCTTTGAAGGCGATAATGTTCAATCCTTGGTACTTGATTTGGATCAAAGCAAGTAGCAATCCGGTTAAATAAGCATAAATGGTGTGAAGTGAAGGAACAGAATTTGAAACCCTTGAATAATTAAACAAAAACAAGTCAGAATAAGAAAAGTAAAGAACGAATTAATGAGATGAAATGACATGTAGTAATGAACCTGGGGGGAATGATGGGATCTCCAATGTCTGTGTTGTTACGATGAGAAAATCTAGAGAAAGAGTTCCCCATGAAAGAAATTGAAAACAGATGAGAAAATTGAGAGTAGAAGTTCCCCATGAAAGAAACTGAAAACTCATATTTGTTTCTTGCGAAATTGAGAAAATTTCTTTTGCTGCTGATATTGCACAGAGGAGGAAATCAGAGAAGATGCAGCAGTGCACTAAATTGAGAAAATTTCTTCTTTCCCTTATCAAAGAAGATAAATGTCCTTTATATGGAAGGATTTTGGCCAAGGCTATGGAAGAAAGAATGCAGAACTTCGACATCACCACTTGTCGAGCACAATGTAGGCGTGACAGTGACATGCCTTGCAAAAAGTTGGTAGGAAAAATTCCTGCTCTTTGAAAATTCTGCTCAAGACAAAAATTCAAAGAGTAGAAATTTTTCCTACCAGCACTTACTTAAGAAATAAATATTATAAGAGTGACTCACTAGGCCTAATGTTTTGTATTGCTTTATATAGGTAGGGTACACAACCCTAGAAAACATGAACATGAGACACATATACAAAAAAGGAAAGAATAAAAGAATGATCTGAAAAATGTTACAAGGCTTAGTACAGATAGAGCTAATTGTCCAGTAGAAGATTGGGCCTATTATTGCATTTAGTATTGCGCCTTATGCTAATTGTCTTAACTCGCTTTGTAAAAAAAGTTGAGGCATTTAAATTTAAAATACATTGAAACATTAAAACACAATGAACCAAAAAAACAAAGAAAGAGTCACCATTATTTTTTTGGATGACAAGAACAGTATTGTTGAAACCGGACCGAACGGTCCGACTACCATCTACTAAACAAAACAGTTTGGTTCAACCAATTGAACCAATTTGACATTTGACCCAGGTTGACTTGGTCGGTTTTGAGAGAACCGATTTTGATCCAAAAATCGGAACCCGTTTAACCCGAGTCAAAACTAGTTCAAAGACAAAAAAAAAATTAGGCTAAGTCGCTTATATTTATGATTTCTCTTCTCTAATCACTAATTCCCTCTTTTCTTCTCTTCTCTAATTTCTAATCTCTCCTCCATGGCCCAAGCTCAATCTCTAATTTTTCCTCTAATTCCTGCCTCCAACTCTAGCAATCTAACATTTGGCATCGAGATTAGAAGCTTATGAGTCATGACATGATGGTGTGCCTCCAGCTCTAGAGTTTTCCTTCAAGATCACAAGCTTATGTTGACATGCCTCTGCCTCTAGCTCTAACGGTCCAGGCATCTAGCCTTCAGAGTCAAGATCCCAAACACTATCGACAAATTAATGTTTTATTTATATAGTTACATATATAAATATTATTTTTTAATGTAATTTTTATGTCATCAATTCAACCATCGGTCTAATCGGTTAAATCATAAAAATTGTGATCCGTTGCTCTTTTCAGTTCGATATCTGATCCAGATTTCAAAGTATAGGACAAGAGTACAAGTTTGCACCTCTATCCCCAGGAGAGAAAAATAGTACAAGTTTACACTGAAAAGCGACCGCCAATAATTTTTTTTTTTTTTTGCACGCCAGTCATTGCTTATTATGCTTGACAAATTTTGAAAGAAAACAAAAAAAATAGTTAAATTAATTTAGATTAACATTGAACTTTAATGTTTTCATGTATTTTAAATGCCTTAACTTTATTTCCTTTGTAATTTGGCACTCCATCTTGAAATATTTCTTGTTTGTTTCAGTAATTTGGCACTCGACGAGAAGATTAAAACATTGATTTATTTTATTAAGCTTTTGTTAAAATTAAAAAATTGAAAACAATTAAAAAATTATTGTATTTTTTTTATTTTTTAAGGAGTCATTTTATCTTTTCATCGTACCATACTTAGTTATCAAATTATCTTCCTTTCCATCAAAAAACATTCTTTGTGCTGGCCAAACTAGTCTTAATATTGTATTTATTAGAATATTTAAGTGTAGGTCAATTTAAATTAATATAAAAAGTCTTATATTAAATAAAATAAAATTTAATAAATCAATGCCTCCATAAACTTGAATATTAAAATGGGAGAATAACAAAAAAAATTTAAAAGGATCAATTAATTCAAGTTAGATCTCAAGTGTTAAACTTCATAAATTTGTAACTCAATTTTTTAATTTTAAACAATAATATTATAGTTTTTTTATAAAAGGCACAAATATTTGAGAATAAAGAATTAAATAAAAACATTTACGAAAAAGAATTGAACAAATATAAATCGAGAAATGAATCTAGATTGTCAACACATAAATCTAAAGAAAATGCCAATTTTGTCAAGGCTCAGGGGCAGACGGTACAGGGGAAAAAAACTGTTTCTTTATAACTCTGGTGATGGTGGTCCCATTTCTGATTAGGCCGAAAAAGCACATGGAATCCAACTATTCATTCCTCACCAGAATTTGCTTGTTTTGTTCCTCAAGCTTCTTTCTAATTCAATGACTTTTCTGTCATTTATATTTTGCTTAATTTAAAATGAGAATTTAATGATAAGCCCTTTTCCAAATTGATATCGTACTAGGATTATTTATTTATAGCTTTGCTGTAATCAGTTGACAAGAAGTATACCTGCATGGCTTGGTGCATTGAAGAAGTTTTGTAGTTCTTGCTCTACAGCCAAATTTTTCTTCCCTTTTTTTTTTCACTCTTTGTTCAACTGTTGGAAAATTTGACTTAATCTTATGGTATCAATCAAAGCATGTATTTATCCATAAACATTATTAATAGTTATTGTTTGTAGTATATTTTTGGTTGATATCAATTTTTTTTTCCATGATGTGATATTACACTCCCTTAAATTATGTTATCAACTTATAAACCAAAGTTATTAGCAGTTATCTGTTGAAGTTATTGTCTGTAAAGCTTTTGTACTCGTGCAGCAGTCCAATTTTGTTACAAGTTACCGTAGCATGTATTTACTTAATCTTTGTTTTTCTCCTTGATATCAATCAATAATATAGCATATTTTCTTGATTGATTACTATAATACTATTAACACTCAATATATGAGATTATGGTTCATGGTTATTATTTTTTACAACCTTAGCAAATACCCCCTCCGTTCAAAACTATAAGGCATTTTTAACCAAATCTTACTCCCACTAAAGTAGTTACCTACTTTCTAACTAATCTTATTTTTTTATTTTTATTTTTATTAAACACCCTACAATGAATATAAAGTTATTATCAATAAGGACATTTTTGAATAAAAAACAATAATTATACCTCGAAAGACTAAAAATGCCTTACATTTTTGAATATTCAATTCCTTAAAAATGCTTTACATTTTTTAACGGAGGGAGTATATATTTATTTAGACATTTATTTTAAAAAATTTATAATGTTGCGCTAGGGAAGTAAAGATATTATAAAGTAAAATCTTCAAAACTAGGTCTGATTAAAAATGTTATGTGTTATATTGCTCTTCTTTACACGTTATATTGTTATATAATTCATGCTGCTTGTATTGCTTCATTACTCATTATTTGTTTTATGATAATGCAACCTAAAAATGATGTGGATAGTTGAAAGAGAGTCATATTATGCGCATGTTGCAAATTTTTAGGAAAAACTTCTCCTAAGATTAATCCACATTGACTGACTGTTACTAAAGCTTTTACTTCTATTCAATATATAATGACTGAAGCTAACTTTGATTGGTGAATCCGATCAGTTCATCGATGGTCAACAAGTATGATGGTCCTGATGATATGTATGATATGTGTTAGTTTGCGTTCATCTACTAATAAAGGTAAATACTTAATATTTAAAATAAATAAAGAATTGAAATTAAAATTCTTCACATTCAACTACTGTTTTTTTATTTATTTAATAAAATGCAAAGTGATCATTATCTTTATTAAAAAAGCTAATTGACTTACTGCTTAATACTTTATTCTCTTCACTAATTAAGAATAGCATATCAAACAAATACATGTGTAATCACTTCCAAGTAGAAAAAACTCAATCATTATATTGAAATTAATAAAATTAATATTGGTATTTCAAGGTGAAAGAGCAATTGAATTTGCACGAGGTTAATTGTTTGTTGCAGTAATTTTACTATTTGCAATAATTTTTAATTTCCCTTCATTTTAATATAATCAAGGATGAAACTTCACGTCATTAATTATAGAAAACTTATTTTAATTAATAATTTTGTCATGGCTATTTATTTAATCACAATATAAGTCTATTCTGCACTAGTAAATGCTAAAACCTGTATTAATAAAGAAAAACAAATTAAATAGATATAGACATAAACATCCGTTAAAGGAAAGGTTTATCTTTACATTCGAATGGGTAAAATAAAGATTGATATTTTTAGATGAAAAAACAACTAAATTTGCATGAAGCTTATGAATTTTAGAATAATTTCACTAAGTGGGTTTTTTTTTAATTTTTTTTACTTTAATATAATTAGTGGATAAAAGTTCAAATCACTAACTTATTCCTGAATTTTGTTGCTTTACCCTTTCATTATTTTATTTATTTATTTCATACAAACAAAACTAATCAGATGAATATTTTTGGAAATATTTGCAGAGAATTTTTTTTTTGGGGTAAAAAATGAAAAATTTTGTAAATATTTATGTAATATAATTTTTAAAGTTGATGCTCCTGTGCATTGCATTGCATGGGGAGTCAATTATAGTTCTAAAGGAAAAAAAGCTAACAATAAAAATATATAAATTATAGTATTAAAAATTTTTTTATCCATTTTGATAGAGCAAAATACCTGTTATTGCTTCAAGCTCCCTCCCGGGAATTACGTCATAAGCCTCTAACAAAACTCCAACCCTCCCATCAAAGCGGAATTCCTCTAAAGGTTTAAGACGCAACCACAGTGTCATCAGGACATATTGGCCGCAGAAAAGGAGCTGGCATTTTCTGAAGAGGGCGGCAACTGTCATCACTCATCAGAACTGCTAGCTGAATCATTACCAAGCCGCTTCAACCAACTACCCAGACAGTATTCCCGAGCATGGTTCCTCCCATTGCTATGTTCTTGTTTTTTCCCCTCATCCGTGATCATTGAATTAAACTTGAACTATGGCCCAAGAAATCTACAAGTCTCGTTGGAAAAAGTGAGCGACAATAACGAGATCATCACTGCAAAAGCTGTGGGGGTTCAACGAATATCACTGGAAGGGGGAGGACGAAATGAAATGGGCGGACCAAAAATGGAGAAGAATGGAAACAGCGATTTATGAGGAAAACAGGGCAAAACGATGAGAGCTATCTATTACGGAAGGACATGGGGATCCTCAGAGAAAGATAAGGACCAAACAAAATGCAAAAAAAAAAAAAAACAGAGGTAAATAAAAGACTAAGATAAACCGCCGGAACAGTGGAAGACAACCGGAAAATTTAAACTCAAAATGTCAACTGAATAAGTGAAACAAGCACAACCGAACCGGGCGAACCCGCCGACGGCAAACATACACAAGCAGCGCGAAGATCGACCACAGGCGGATGCAAAGACGGTTCCCTGGATCCCAAGCTCGAATCACGTTGACGCGCGGACTTTCCTAAAAGAAAGCGACCAATCAATTGTAGGGTGGCAGAATTGATAAACATATGATTGGAGTCATTCTGTCATTGGAAGTCAATGTAATCTCTAGTGATAAAAAATTGACTGATTGGTTCATGATGATGATGAATGAAGCTGTCGATGATTGACATCCACATCTTATTATGATCGAAATAAGTTGTCTTATTGATAAAAAATCGTTTTTTTTGTATTTGTTTTATTTATGATTTTGGACGTTTGGCTGTGAAGTGTTTTTTTTTTTTTAAACTGACTTCTTCTGAGCCAAACACAAAATTCTTTTGGGCCTGTTAAAACTCTAAAAACAATAAAGTGATGAACGGGCTTAATGTTAAAGAGAAAATGGACCACTAACGCAGAGCATACAAAAAACAAAAAAAACGCTAATTGCAACTGACACCCCAAGGAAGATGACCAAAAACAGGCACTGCCGACTGAACATTGTGGCCTTCAAGTTTGAGCTCAATAGTCAATACACAACAAACACGATCTGAGATCTATTTTACCCACCAAAAAAAAAAAAAAAATACAACGTATACAATCTGAGATTTTTTTTTTCATATATTTTAAAACAAAATAGATTCATTCAAATACCAAATTTGACCACGTGAATTTTATCTGAATGATCCTCAAATTCGCTTATGCTCTGTTTGGTTCGAAGGGAATGAAAAGAAGGAGAAATTTTAATAAATTCTTTTTTTTGGGGAAAAAATGGAGAATTAGGGTGAAAAAATTTTAATAACAAACTGTTCACACGATCTCTCCATTTTTTTCAAAAAAAAAATCAAAATTATTATTATTATTATTTTTTTTTTTTTCAATTTCCCCTCAAACCAGACAGACAGGAGTTTAATTAAGGATCGGCAGTTTCTGCAGCTTCTATGTCTGTCATTTGAGTAGCTTGTTGCGCCTCCCCACTTGGAATGTCCGACGACATTTGTGGCGCCTCCAGGTAATAAATGTAGCAGCAGAGCAAGGTGAGAACCATCACAAGTGAAGAGGCGTTGATGAGGAAGCACCATAATGGAGAGACCAGGACCAGCACGAGTAGCTCACAAGCAACACTTCCACAAACATGGCACAATATCCACCCAACCATTCTTAAATTGGAATCTGATGTCAGAACTATGAGTGCCATGATGTACACAGTAATTGCTATGAGAAAGAGTATCATGACAGCAGGGTGGTCTTTGAAGGGAGTAGTGTTCAATCCTTGGTACTTGATTTGGATCAAAACGAGTAGCAATCCGGTTAAATAAGCATAAATGGTGTGAAGTGAAGGAACAGAATCTGAAACCCTTGAATAATTAAACAAAAACAAGTCAGCATAAGAAAAGTAAAGAACGAATTAATGAGATGAAATGACATGTAGTAATGAACCTGGGGGGAATGGTGGGATCTCCATCGTCTGTGTTGTTACGATGGGAAAATCTAGAGAAGAAGCTCCCCATGATAGAAATTGAAAACTGATGAGAAAATCTGGAGTAGAAGTTCCCCATGAAAGAAGCTGAAAACTCAGATATGTTTCGTGTGAAATTTTGCTGCTGATATCGCAGAGAAGGAAATCAGAGAAGAAGCACTGCGCTAAATCAAAGAAAACAAAGGTCCTTTTTTTATAGAAGGTAATCAGAGAAGACACAGCACTGGTGTGGAAGAAAAAAGCATCAACGTAGTTCCGCTTCGTTCCAAATAAGAAATAAGAATTATTAGGGACGCGGAACCTTTTGCTGGTCTACGACATTTTGGAAGGAAGCGGAGTAAATATGAATCATTTTTTAAAAAATATCATTTTAAATATTTATTAAATTACGTTCAAGGGAAGAATTTATTAAAATTAATTAGTAAAGAATAAGGCATAGTACATAAAATTATAATGATGTATTAAATAAAATAGTCCAAATATAAATAAAAAATTTCTAGTTATTAAAGTTATGTTTTCTTATTTTTTAATACATAAAATTTATTTACCTTTAGTAGAGAAATTTTTGTGGTAAAGTTTTCATTTAAACAAATAAATAAATTTATTTTCTGAATTATTATTCCCTCAATTCTAAAACTACCATTATTTGAGATTATAACATAGATTTGAATTGAGTTAAATAAATTTTTAGAAGGATGAGTGAAATTTTTAGGGGGCAAATGATTTTTTTTTTTTTAATGAGAGAGGGCATTTGAAATTTTTTGATAGGTGCATATGAACTTTTTTTTTTATTATTTTGTATAATTTTTTCTAATCTTGTGGAAGCAATTGCCCCCATAAGCTAGGAGACATGATTATATATTAAATATGAGTATATTTTCTAAGTAAATGTAAGAAACAAATAGATCTAACTTATATAAACTTGACTCTTACGAGTTCAACTCAGGTTTTTAAATCTGATTTTTTCAAAAAAAAAATGATTAATGTCTAAAGTTCAGCCCTTATTTAAACAACTTAAGGTCAAGTTCATAAATAGTAATTCTAGTTTAGTGCCAAATTACTAAAATTTCAAGATGTAGTCTCTAATTACAAAGGAAATAAAGTTGAGGCATTTAAATCTAAAATACATTGGAACATTAAAACTCAATGAACCAAAAAAAAAAGTCACCGTTATTTTTCGGACGACAAGATCACGAGATTGGCGCGGCGGGGGGAGAGTACCCGTTCACACTGAAAAGTGACCGCCAATTTTTTTTTTTTTTTGCATGCCAGTCATTGCTTATTATGCTTGATAAATTTTGAAAGAAAACAAAAATATTATAAATTAATTTAGATTAATATTGAACTTTAATGTTTTCTTGCATTTTAAATGCCTTGACTTTGTTTCCTTTGTAATTTGGCACTCCATCTTGAAATACTTCTTGTTTGTTTTAGTAATTAGGCACTCGACGAGAAGATTAAAACATTGATTTATTTTATTAAGCTTTTGTCAAAATTAAAAAAATTGAAAAAAATTAAAAAATTATTGTATTTTTATTATTTTTTAAGGAGTCATTTTATCTTTTCATAATACCATACTTAGCTATCAAATCATCTTCCTTTTTATTTAGTTTCCTTTCCATCAAAATACATTCCTTGTGCAGTTGTGCTGACCAAACCAGTCTTAATATTGTATTTATTAGAATATTTAAGTGTAGGTGAATTTAAATTAATATAAAAAGTCTTATATCAGATAAAATTAAATTTAATAAATTAGAACCACCATCAATTTGAATATTAAAATTTTAAATCAAGATATTACCCATTTAAAAAAAAATTGATGGTTTGAGACAAGATAACTCTATTCTCTTTTTGACGAGCTAACTCTCCGAAAAATTGATAGCTTAATGTGAAACGCACATCAACAACTGTGCAAAAGTCCCCCCAATTTTATCTGATTCAATCTAATTTGAAATAATCCTAATCTTGTTCAATTTGTATAGACACTAGTCCTTCAAGACTAAAAAGACTGAAAAGACTAAAAAATTTATTCGGGTTAAACTGGACAAGAGACTAAGCATCCAAATCACTTGGTCCAATCCAATCCTATTAATTTATTTATTATAATTATAATAAATTTATTTTTAAAAAATACTTCAAGTGTAATTGATGCTAAGGAGATGATTGTATGAAAATTTATTGAGTTTGTTTTTAAATTGTTGTTGTAATGTAATCTTATTGAAGTTTGTTGAATACTATTTTTGTTAAAATTATAAATTTAAATCATTTGGACTATAACAGAAATATTTTTTCTTATTGTTGAAAATTATTATGAATTTATAATTATTATTATAAGCGTTTTTACTATTTTAATAAAGTTTATTAGGTTAAAATGAATTATTGCCTTTCATAGAGAGGAAAAAAAAAACTAAGTGAGTACTGAACTAACAGGGCCAGTCTCCTAGTTTTCTGAATCAAGTCCGATCCTGTTAATCTTCAGATTATTAATGAATAACACTGGACTATAGGTTGCCTAACTTAGTCTTTTTTATGAAAGAAATCGAACTTCGAGTTAGGACAAAGTCCAATACCGTCTTATTCTTTGTGCAGCCTTATAATGTAGCTTTAATTCACTTGATTTTAATTTACTTGAAGAACCTGGGGCCTTTTTCGCAAATAATTCTTTCTATTGGTTCTCTCATCGTAGGAGGCCAATTTCAGAGTTGCCCAATTTGTTCCTTTGATGAAAGCGCCATTGATGAAAGGTAAGACTTCCATACCCCACACGTACATACATTTACTCACAACTCTGTGAGCTGGTGAGACACGTGAGTAGAGTCGGGAATATGAATTAAAACTAAAAATCCAAACCCAAAAGTTCCATTTAAATAAGGATTCAAGTTTAAAAAATAAAAAAAATTTTACAATAATTGAGCTTCTAGGTCTGACCCTGATAAGCAGTGAAAAAAGGCTGGGGCGGCCTTTCAAGTCGAATTCCATTTTTTCCCTTCTACCTTAAAATTCAACGTTTGGCCACTAAAAAAAAACCTAAGCAGTTAATCATTCCAAGTTCTCTAACTCTCTTCATCTCTCGACTCAACCTCTCCCCCTGGCCCTATCCTTTTCCCTAGCTAGCTTGCCTCTCCCTCTTATTGATCTGCTTGCCATCTAACTCTCTCCATCTCTCGACTTGCCTCTCTCACTCGTCTCTTGACTTAGCATTTTTAGACTTGGTGTCTCCATTTCAAGGTTATATTGCTTTGGCTTTTTGGCGATCTCTTACTCAAGAAATTTTTCTTTCGACATTGACATTTTTTTAGGCCATGGATATGCAAGATTTTAGTTTGATTTGAAAATTTTGATCCCTCATCTTATTATTCAAGGATTATATCGATGTGTCTCATTTATTTTGTTTTTCAAAATTTGTTGTGAATTATGATGGCATCAACTAACATGTATTTAAACTTTTATTTATTTTTTAGATGATGTGGCACCTTAATTTAGTTTATATTGAATTTTAAAGTTAAATTATATTATTAAATATTATGATGTTGAATTAAATTATTTTTAAAAACAACATTAAGTTATAATTTTATTTTTTGAAATTGAGCTTCCAAACCCAACCTTGAGCCCTTTCAATAAGGGTTGGGGCCTCAAGATTCAATTAAAATTTGAAAAATTAAGCTTCAAGCCCTAAGCTCTTAAAAGTCAAGCCCGTTCGTTTTTCTATCTATATTGGGAGTTATTGCATCATCTTTAAGGTTTGTGATTTAAGTAGCTTGCCCCTCCATATTTTAAGTAGTGTCTGACAATATTGGTATTCCCACCAGATGGGCTCATTGTAACATATAACTATAAAATGCAAGCAATGTAAGAACCAACACAAATGAAGAGACGTTGATGACAAAGCACCATATTGGAAAGACGAGGAGCAGCACAAGTAGCTCACAAGCAACACTTCTTGAAACTTGGCACATCCACCAAGCCATTCTTAAACTGGACGAATGTTGATCTAATCCTAGAATTATGAGTATGATGATGCATACAGTAATTGCTATGAGAAACCATATCATGATTGCAGGGTGTTGGTTGAAGGGAGTAGTGTTCAATCATTGGTACTTGATTTGAACCAAAGCAAGTAGCAGCCCGGTTATATGCACATAAATGGTGTGAAGTGAAGGACTAGAATCTGAATATGAAACCCTTCAATAACAACAAAACAAAAGGAAGACAAAATAAAAAAAATACTCAAAAGAGAAAACAAATGAGGCAGATTATGACACATGCAGCACTTAACCTGGGGGGCATGTTGGGATCTCCAGCTAGATTGGGACAACCAAAAAATCTTAAGCTGATGATCCTTATGAAAGAAATTGAAGCTCCAATCTGTTCTGGCCTAGCTAGACAATTTTACTCTCTCTCTCTCTATATAGCCTACTCTCATGTCTATGTTTTATCTATTTATATTCAGTGAATGGCCTAACTATACGTAATCAATAAGTGCCTTACATGACATAATAATAATCATTTAATTTAATCAGATGGTTATTAGAGGTTTTGGCCTATAATATTTGGAAAGTACCAAATTTCAAATTTTTTAACGGCTAGTAGTATTGTATTATATTTTTGAAAGGGAAATGTAACTTGTTAATTTTAAATATTGATAGAATTCAATTGTTGTGATTGAGACACTCACCATGTTGAATAAGTGTTCTCAGACTATTCACCAAATGCAAATATACGTTTCATTACTTTAGTTAGGAAGCAGAATGTATAATTGACTAATTATGGGAATCAAGTACCACGCTTTTAACATGAAGGTATTTTAATATACGAGTATATTCGTTGGTCCTAGAAAAAAAACAACAATTGTCCCTTAGCAAATGCTTGCTTTAATCCTTTTCATAATAAGATATTAGACTCATTTTAACAGTAATAATTCTCATGTTCTCGCTTCCACATGCCACATTACGTTGCTTATGATGACGAGGATTGGTCTGAAGAATTGCAGGAGGATGTAAGGTTGTCGATTGACTTTTATATTATTTTAAAATGATTGTTATTAAAAGTAGAGTATCATTTGACAGAACGTAATGCAAGAGATAGGAGTGGTCATGATACAAGATGAGACTAGGACACCCTTATCTTGTGTTTCATCTCAAAAAAAAAATCAAAACTAAATTTTGGTCCCGTATTCCATCCTATCCTGAAAGTTATATTGTCCCACTAGCAATCTAGATGAGACCAGGACGAGATTAAAACATCTTGCTGTCCCAATAAATTGGATAATATTGGAGAATAAATAATTATATTTTAGGGTGTTTTATCTTAAAATAAATATAAAGTAATTTTTTCATTATAGACACTTTTTAAAAAAATAAAATAATTATATTTTGACATACTAAAAATACCTCATATTTTTAAATATTCACCTCCTCAAAGAAGTTGATCAAAACTCAATTTATTTCTCATAAAATCACTACTATAGAAAGCTCATAGGAGCACTTAATTTTGGCCAACGGGAGCGCTTTGGAAGCGCTCTCATATCTAGCCAAGAGTGCTTTAAAAGCACTCCTATATATATCTAGGAGTGCTTTTAAAAGTTATTATTTTTTTATTTCCTAATATACATCTAGGAGTGCTTATTGCATAAGCACTCCTAAAAGTGACCTTTATTTTTTTCAATTATTTTAATATAACATATTGGAGTGCTCTAAACAATTAAATTTATTTTTTTAATACAACCTATAGGAGCGCTTATTTGTTAAGTGCTTCTAAAGCTGACTTTTAAATTTTTTTAGTTTTTTATTGAAACATATAGGAGCACTTATACAAAAAAAACTCATACATTTTATTTTTTGGAGCTCTTTAATCATAAAGCGCTCTGCTATCTTTTGCATCTAACAATAGGAGTGCTTTTCTTTATAAGCATTCCTAAACGGGCACTTCTAAAAATATATTTTGTAGTAGTAAATTGAGAAAAATTACACACACATATCTACATCCTATATAAACAAAAAAGGTTTAGGCTTCCTTTGGTAGCTAGTGTTTCAAAGTGTAAGCCAATACTAGCTGCCAAAGACAGAGCACTTATCTATATGCACACACACACACACAACATATATATACTTACATACATACATATATGCATGCATACATGGATGTGTGTGTGTGTGTAGTTTTTTGAGAAGATTTTGTAGCCAGCATATTAGTTAATATTATTCAGATCCATTTAAAATATAAAATATTTTTAATTGACTAAAGTAATTACTTATATTTAAACTAACACTATTTTTTTATATTTATCCTTATTTAATAACGTGTTTTATTCTAAAATAAATATAAAATAATTTATTCATCATGAGCACTTAAAAAAATACAATAATTATACCTTAAAATATTAAAAATATCTTATATTTTTAAAAATTTACTTTCTCAAAACTTAGATACGTTTCTTGTGGAATTGAGAAAATTTACACACACAAATACATAGCCTTTTTGTGGCGTTGAGAAAATATATAAGCTTCTTTTGGCAGCTAGTGTTTCACAAAGTAAGCCACACTAGTTGCCAAAGACAAAGCACTTATCTATATATATTAATAATTTTTTTAGAAGATCTTGTATCCAGACATCTTAATCAACATTATTCAATTACTCTCTTTATTTAAAAATATAAATATTTTTAATTAAATCTTACTTTTAAATAAAATAGTTATCATTATATATATATATATAAGTAGAGTTAAAGGCCACGAGAAAATGTAACGTGTTTATTTTTAGGTTTGCCGCAATTCTATACTTCGAGATACTTTTTTATGATTCTATGCTCTAGAGTCAGATTTAGGGTTAGGTTTGAAATGGATTACTATTTTTAAATGTATATAAAATATATTATTCAAATTTGGAGTTAGGTGTGAGATGGATTATTAATTTTTATATAAATATAAAAATTTATTTTTACTTTTGAAATTCAAACGTGATTAGATTTGAATTCAAATTAGTTTAAAATTTCTCATCTGTCATCATGATTCTAAAAAATTTTCATCTATCCTAAATATTTTTTCAAAAATCAAGGTTCATATGATTGAGTATATATATTTTTATCTATTTGAATTCAAATTTAAATTAATATCTATTTATTTTAAATATTTTAAAAAATTTATGTTTAAATGTTTAGATCTATTCTCATGATTTCAAAATTTTGTATCATATAAAAGTAAAGTATAGATATGTATTTATTTAAAGTCAAATTAATATCCTATCTATTTAAATATTTAATGCACAATTATAGGTTTAAAAATAGTAAAGTGTAAATTTTTTACTTACAAAAATGTATATCATCAATGATTTACATATTTAGTATTGCATGGTTTAAAAGTATTAATTTCATTTATGATTTACAAAATATATATGATCAGTGATAATTGATTTTGAAATCAAATTAATTTGGGATCATTTTAAATATAATCATCACAAAAATTAATACTTAATACTCCCTTCGTTCAAAAATATAAGACATTTTTTGAAAAGTTGGATATTTAAAAAATATAAGGTATTTTTAGTCTTTCGAGGTGTAATCATTGCCTTTTTTTTCAAAAGTGTCCCTATTGATGATAGCTTTATATTTATTGTAGGGTGTTTTAATAAAGATAAATATAAAAAGATAGGACTAATTTAAAAGTAGGTAATTATTTTATTAGGAGGTGAGATTCGGTT
>NW_026555333.1:45060578-45184766 GCF_029017545.1 Prosopis cineraria
TAAATAACAATAGTTTAAAATTACAATTAAGTCATGCCTACAAATTCATGGCAAACAAAAAAACCATGCAAAAAGTTCATCACATAAATAAATGCATATCTGGAGGAATATAAAACCATAAGCACAGAGATAGACACACAAAAGGCAAGAAATTGCAGTCACCACAGTAAAATCTGTGGCACTATAAGAGCACCGAGAATAAGTTAAATACAATAATAACAAAAATAATAGCAATTAGACTTTTAAAAAAAATAATATAAGACAATAGTTATTATTAAATTTTTCATATAACAAATAATCGTAATGTAGATATGTCTCTAAAAACATAGCGTTCTCACTTTGCTTATCACTTAGCTAAAGAGGCAGTTATTTCAACTCAAATTAAATAATTTAGAAAAGGTTTTGAGACAGCCAGATCTCTTTTGGCAACAAAGCATCAGGCTTACTAGAGACAGTTCATGGTAACAACTACATCTTCCAAATAACATGCAACTTGCTTCCTACCTTTCGGACTCCACTGAACACATAGAGCAGCACGGTTAGCCTGAGGATGACAAGAGTTGGCACCCATTCTGATCCTTCAGGTTCCAGACATATCTATAGATATGATTTTATTTTAGCATGTGATCAAAATGTGAGCAATTTAAAAGAAAAATAGCTAAAACCAGCTCAAAGCTTAAGCTTCTTTACATTATAATATTAACCAGGTATAGATTATCCAATGTTTCAAAACTTAACCATATGGGCACTCACGAATTCCGATCATGCGATGCAGTCACTATTCTGTTTGTTCTTGTACTCCAGTCAATCCCAGAAATTATTTGGTCATGCTGTGAAAAGAATCCATGAAATTACTTCGAAATTAAGGATAAACATATCCAGTGAAATTGCTTTGAATTCATTGCAATTGAGGATAAGAAGCTAAAAACCATAGTACCTTTTGAAGGGTATGCACCTTTTCCCATTTGTCTTCAAACAATTTGTAGATGTGCACTTCATTATTATTGGGACAAAATGCAACAACTATAAAATAAAATATAAAAATATTTTATGACCACTCAAATATTCAAAAAGCTGCAATCACATTCCCTAACGACAAATGACTATGGCCTATTAAACTCATCAAAAGTGTCTCCTTTGCCATTTTAAACATCTCTGGTAAATGTCCAAGCATACCCGTAAGTTCTGCATTGTTTTGTATTGAACTCCTTACTGTTTGATTATTAAAGAGTCCCATTTTTATCTCTCCTTTTTTCTTTTAGTTAGTCAGGATGATCTCCTCCTCTAGTCATTTCTTGTTTTGCATTATATCTCTCTTCTCATGATAGTTTTTCTGTTTGTCAAATAAACATCCATAAAATGTTATTAGTACCCTCCCATCTTATCATGCGATTTGGATGCCTAATGTCTACTAAAGAAAAGTCAAGATACAACGCAGATTACAATTTCCCTTCCCATGATAATATAGACACAGCTTGAAATATTCTAATTCTATAAGCTTTTAGCTAGCAAGTTCCTGCATTAATCCAGCATCGCTGTGTAAAATGTTCAAATAAGATTCACTAACAAATTGGAATAGCCACCAGAGGACCAACAGTTGCCTACTCAAATTGACCAAAAGATTGCAAGAAAAAAGTAAGGTTAACAACGTTTAACCCAAACTGCATATCTCTGCAAAGAAGGCAAAGCGAAGTACCTCGCAAGTTATTTCTATATCTTAGGAATCTAAATCCAAACTGCATATATAATAGAAGAAAATTGCAATTTTAACTTGAAGTCGACTCCAACAGATCAAAGGGGGAATAACCTGGGAACAAAACCTTCCACTGAAACAACCACATCTATTCATCCAAAAGTAACTTTTCCAAAACTATCAGAACAAATAAATGCAGTTCCATATCTTGAAAATCATAATCACAAAACAGCCCAACAGGCACATTTTTTCAGCACTCAAACAGGGAAATCGAAACCGAAAAAGGTGATGGGAGCGTTATATTACTGGATTTGTCAGGGCTCCAAGCATGGCAAGTGATACAGTGAGCTAATTGTTGGACCACGATCGCCGCCATTGTTGCCCAAAGTGCCAGAAATTGGAAGGAAAGAGAATGAATGTATGGGATCTGTAAGCAACAGAGACGAGGGAAGAACAAAGAAAGCAGAGAATTTGTGAACGGCGTGTGAACAGGTGAAAGCAAACCGGAAATTCGAACCAGTCTCGTGGTGACTTCTGGTTCAGGTGCCCAATCACTTGTCCTACCGATGAATTGCTTTCACTTTAGCTATCCCTATATCCTCGGCTTTTGTCCAAAAAATTAATTAATCATTCTTTTTTGTAATTGACTTAATTTTGAATTAAAAATTATGTTACTTTTGTTTATAATTACTAATAATAATATCTCATTTTTGTCTCCCCATAATTTTTTTCGTATAATTTTTAAGGGAAATAGCATCCAAGTACGGAATGTATATTAGAGAAGGATCAAATGATTTGCTTTTATTATTATAGTCTTCTGGTCTTTCTGACATATTAATTTTAAATGCAAAAAAACTAAAATGCCCTTATAGTTAAAAAACAAAAAAAAAAACAAGAAACCCTTATCATCGCCGGCGCCAACCGTCGAACCATTGCCGGAGGCAAAGTCGCTAGAGCCCCTGATGCCGGCAGGGTTGTTGGCAGTTGGTCGCCGAAGCTCTGGCACCGGCAACATTTTATTTCAAAATTGAAGTTTTTATGTAGCCAAGGGTGAGTTTAATCTCAAGACCCTTAACCACCTAAAAAGCTTGGTAGGCCATCAAACCCTTTAATATATATATGTGTGTGTGGCAAAAAAAATTATAAATAGTAAACCAAGTACAAAATCACTTTCATGTAATAACCTAATGTGTATTATTAATTTCTAAATGGAACTTGTTATTTTATGAATATCACTAATTAATTTAACATGGACAATTACAAATTGAAAATTTTAAAACTTCACTTATTTTACTTGTTAAACGTCCCAATGTCTTATTGTCAATCACGGATACGTTGTTGTCAAAATCAAATAGATATTTATTAGTGAATGACTAACATGCACAACTAGATCATTCCTATCATTTTTTAACCTGTTAAAATCATAATAGATTCTTGTTAATTTCAAATTAATTGTTGTTATTTTACAAATATCACTTGTTAATCTGATATAAACAATTACAAATTAGGGTTTCAAAACTTCATTTATTTTACTTGTTAAACATCCCTATGTCTTGTTGTCAATCACGGATAGATTATTGTCAAAATCAAATGGATACTTGTCAGTGAATGACTAACACGCACAACTAAACCCTTCCTATCATTTTTCTAATAGGTATCCATTTAATTTTGACAATAACCTATTCGTTATTGACAATAAAATATTGGGACGTTTAACAAGTAAAATGAGTGAAGTTTTGAAGCCATTAATTTATAATTGTCCATGTTAAATTAATATGTGACATTCGTAAAATAACAACAATTAATTTAAAATTAATAAAAATTTATTATGGTTTTACCAAGTTAAAAAAATAATAAAAAAGGTTTAGTTGTGCGTGTTAGTCATTCATTGACAAGTATCCATTTGATTTTGACAACAATCTATCCGTGACTGACAAGAAGATATTGAGATGTTTAACAAGTAAAATGAGTGAAGTTTTAAAGCCTCCAATTTGTAATTATCTATGTTAGATTAACAAGTGACATTCATAAAATAACAACAATTAATTTGAAATTAACAAGAATCTATTATGGTTTTAACAAGTTAGAAAAAATGATGGGAAGGGTTTAGGTGTGCGTGTTATTCATTCACTAATAAGTATTCATTTAATTTTGACAACAACCTATTCGTAATTGACAATAAGACATTTGGACATTTAACAAGTAAAATGAATGAAATTTTGAAACTCCCAATTTGTAATTGTCCATATCATATTAACAAGTGACATTCGTAAAATAACAAGTTTCATTTATAAATTAACAATACACATTAGATTATTACATGAAACTGGTTTTGTGTTTGGTTTATTACTTATAATTTTTTTTTGCCATATATATATATATATATATATTAAAGGGCTTAGCTGCTTGCCAAGCTTTTTAAGTGGCTAAGAGTGATGAGATCAAACCCATCCTTGATCACCTAAAACCTTAGTTTTGAAATAAAATGTCATCGACACCGAAGCTCCAATGGTCGGTGACGGTAAGGGTTTCCTTTTTTTTTTTTTTGTTTTTTAACTATAAAGGCATTTTGGTCTCTTCACATATGAAATTAATATGTTAGAAGGACCAGAAGACTACAGTGATAAAAGCAAATCATTTGATCCTTCTCTAATATAAATTTCACATGAGGGTTCTTGGATGCTATTTTCCTTAATTTTTATCATATTTACATATTTTGAAAAATTTCCACCTTTTTTAAGATTTTTTTTTTTACCAACCCTTTTTTAAGATTAAAAGAACACGTTTCTTCAAACAAATTGGCAGGATCAATTTTAAATTCTGAAGTAATCTCAATCAACCAAATTCATTTGTTATATCGATATAATACTCCATTGACGTTTTTATTCAATATTTTACGTGATTTGATTATACAAAAGTCTTTAAATTTAAGAACATAAGGAAAAAAACGTCCACAACAATGTATTGAAATATAGTACCCTATTACTTATTTACTTTTAACAGACAAAGGTTAAATAATCAGATCATCTGTCAAGAGAACTATTCTGAACAAAGCGCTTAGACAATGAGATGATTAATTATCTCAATTTCTTAGTTGCCAAGCAAATAATCATCATGTTCACTTGTTAAATAAAACATTCATTGCTTGCTTAACAAAATTAACAACCTAGACAACTCGCCTTTATTCTCTGTCTAGGTCACCCAACTTTCTTTTTTCCCTCTTTATGTGTGTGTGTGTGTGCATTTGATAATAGGAAAGGCAAACGCCTGTGTTATTCATTCACCAAAATTTCTGTGGGGTAATAAGAACAGAGAAGGATTTACAGGAGCCAAGGAGGTGTTCTTGCCCCCACACAGCTTTAGTAAAAATTTTATCTTTTTATTTATAAAATAGTGTAAACTTGATTATGGCCCCTCATTTCTTATTTTATTTTCAGTTGGTCACCCCAACAATAAAACTCTAGATCCGTCCCTGGTTAAGAAACTCACAAGCTGTCACTGTACAGGAGTGAACGTAAATCAGTTGGAGGCTCAGACAAAAAACAAGCCCTCAAAATCAAAGTTAAAACTGTAATTAACTAACCAATCAACACTCCCTGTAGTTATGTTGGAAGTAGAGTTGACAATCAGCAACAATTTCTTTCTGAATCAACAGCAACAAGGAGCTAAAAGCCTCCCCTGTATCTTCCAGATCCTTCAACATGCTAATAACAGAAGTTGAATCCCCTTCCACAATGATCTTCTTAAAACCCATCTCAGTAGCCAATCTCAATCCCCAGAAAACACCCCACAGTTTTGCACTTCTGCGTGAATAGCAGAACGAGCCCCAAGTTTCTTGACAAAACCCTTCAGCCACCCACTCTTTTCATCTCTAAGCAGCCCCCCAAAGCCAAACATTGCCAAACCTTTTTTATTAGCAGCATCAAAATTTTATTTGACCCAGCCAACAAGAGGAGAATGCCATTTAATATCAACCCTCATATGCTCCTTTCCCAACACCCCGTTATTGGCCTTCGAATTCAGCACTCTTTATATTTATCAGTCAAAACACATATGATGGGATAATTACACGTGTCTAGTCTTGCAAGTATTATTTATTTTTAGGGTTAGTAGGCAAATTATCTCAACTTTAGATATGACAGTATCATAAATCTTAAACTTATTTATTATGTAAATTATTTTTTTAAATTTTTAAAATAGTATAATATAGTACTTGTTATTAACAAAAGTTAATTTTGATATAACAATAAAATGACAAAAAAAAAATTTCAAAAATTATAGAAGAGTAGAAGACAACCAAAAAATTACAGTAAATAACCCAACAATTACAGAAAAAGACCAAAAAATTTTTGTAATTTTTTGAGTTTTTGTCTATAATTTTTATATTAACTAATAATTAAAATTAACTTTTATTAATGATAGAACCAGATTGCACCAATTTTAAAAATTAAGAAAATAATTTACACAATAAATAAGTTATTTGGGAACAATTTGCTCATTTATCTTTATTTTTATTCTAATTAAATTAAATTTACATTATAATCTGTTGAACCTATAATTTAAAAAATAATTTTTGTTTTGTTGACGAGAGAAATTATGAGATGAAATGAGTTCAATCCATTAAATAAGTGCAGTTTATTATTTTTTGGAAGAATAAATCTAATCGACGCTCAAATTTATCATTTTTTCCCATTTCGTAAAAATTTAGAATGATGTTATTGAATCAATTGAAAGACAAAAGAACCTACAGATTATATTTGATATGATCGAAAGTAGAAACAGAATTACAAAATTAATATTCTATGCATTCAGAGAAAGAATTTAGAAAAAAAGGGTAAATGTGTTAAGGGAAAATTTAACTTCACATTGTTTGTGTCATTCTTTTCTAATAATATAATTGCATAACTATAAAATATGCTATTTATTCAAAGAAAGTTACACCATATTAAAGTTACAATTTTTTATGGTCAACATTCACTTGTTTGTTAATAGAATATGTAACTGCCTTAGAACAATCCTATGCCATGCTGTGGCATTGTTTAGAAAAACTTACACATTTCTAATATCCTCCGTTTTCTTTGGGGGAGGATTAGATGGTTACAAAAATATAACAAAATCACATCAAGGATCACACTGGTTACTATGTAAACGAAATTGTAGGACTCTCTCACTTACCTGATATATGAGTTAACTTGTACAAGACGGTAGCTTTCCTCAGTCCCAAGATATGAACTAGAGGAATCAGTATCTGGGTTCTGCCAGAAATGATTTCGTATGGACCTGTGCTTGGAACTACTTGCAGAGTATCCAGGGTCAGAAAGCAAATCCTGAATATCTGTTTGGCCTTCAAGCATGCTCACAACTTGGGACATTTTTGGCCTGAGCGTGGGGGATGCATTGGTACACAAGAGAGCCACATTTAGCATAACCATGGCCTCCTCAGTTGAATAGTCTGATGCCAAGTCTGGATCAATCAGCTCCAGTAGATTTCCTCTCTCTTGCAAAACATATGCCTGAAAGAAGCTTGAGTTTGAGGACAGGGACTTTTATTTGATAAAAGAACGTCAGATTTCAATTTTGATGTAATTTGGCAACAGGAGTCATGTTTTACTCTAAACTAAACCAGAATGAAAATAATAATATGGCAAGGAAAAGAAGCAGTTTAACTATCTGACAAAAATCTGGTTTCAACTAAAATCATCATTGGGTCCTTTATAGATTCACCAATTCTCAAGTTGATCACTGAGTTAAGTTCTATTTCATCTTGACCCCTCACATTTCAAAATTCAGTCAATCTAACATGTTAATAAACGGTATCCCCAAAAGGTGGCATATCACTGGATCTGATAACAGTGATTTGCTAATCAAGGGGAAGGATTGGATAGATGAATTTTGAAGCTAGTTGTTTGAGATGTTGAAATTAGAATGCATGATGATGGTAGCAGTAATGTAAGGAAGTCATAATTACAATGCATGACGATTGGCAGTGTTTTCTGTGCACGCCAATAAGCTGCCTCAAAAATCAAAGAGTAAAAGAAACGTCTCTAAGGAAGGAACAAAAGAAGTTTCAAATAAATTATGATTTACCCAATCAAGAAGGTAAACGAATTCTTCATTTGGTCTGTAATTTGTATTGCTCTTTCCACTAATAGTTTCCAATATAACAACCCCAAAACTATAAACATATGCTTTGTCAGTTAAATAGCCACACATTGCATATTCAGGAGCCATGTAACCACTACAAAATAGTATCAACAAAAATCTGTAAGTATAAATCATGATAAAACAATCAAAAGAGAGTAGGTGGACAATGTGATCAACTGATCATTGGTAATGGATGATGTCATTTTGATCTTAGTCTTTCAGTTGCTATTGTAAACAAGGAGTGAATCTTTGCACCAAACTACATATGATGATTGCAACGACATATTTTGACCAGAAAACAAGAAACATGTATTAGTACGTGATAAACTTACATGGTTCCTGCGACTCGAGTGCTGATATGGGTATTATCATCTTCATTAAGTTTTGCCAAACCAAAATCTGAAACCTTAGCATTAAAATCTTTATCTAGCAACACATTACTAGTCTTTATATCCCTATGTATGATTTTTATTCTGGACTCTTCATGCAGATAAGCCAAAGCTCTAGCTATACCAAGGCAAATTTTCTTCCTGGTCGTCCAGTCCAGTTTTGCTTTGCAGGCCGGGTCTTTTCCTGCATATAACGTGATTGGGAGAGGATGATTAATTAGTTATTTGACTTGACCATAATTTTGATTCAGGTAGCAAGCAATAGTTAAGGAGGCTGAGTATGAAGCTAACCAAAAAGTGCACGTGATAAACAGTTGTTTTCCATATACTCATATATCAGTATCAACTGGTTCCCTTCCGCACAACATCCATAAAGCTTTACAAGATTGGGATGTTGGAAGTCCAGATATCATTCCTATCTCATTCACAAACTCACGGTTTCCTTGCTTAGATTTTGAGGAAAGTTGCTTCACTGCAATCACAGTGCCATCGGATAGTAGACCCTGCATCAGTAACAGTGGATATATATATATATATGTTTGCTTATTAGCATTCTAAACATGAAAATAAGGATTAACAGAACTCAGATGGGCCAAATGCATGTTCATGATTTTGCCCTTTCCTTAAAGCGCCAAGGGCTTGCTAACCAATATGTGCAGTGCATGGAACAAATCTGGAATTCTTTGTATAGAAAAACTTTTACTTTTAAGTCATATGGAGATATAGATATCTCATTGTGCACATTTAGTTTCTCAGATCAAGAAACATCAAAACTTGACTATATAGTACAAACTTGGTAATCAAGAATATAGGCAGGAGGAAGATTTAAATAGCTTGAAAACAGAACCAAAGCCGCCTTCTCCAATTTTGTTAGCAGCATCGAAGTTTTTGGTTGCTGTTTTGATTTGTCTTAATGTGAATAATCCTGTCTGCAGATCTATACCTCTGAGCTCTGGGAGGAAGTGCGAATTTGAAAGTCAGCAAAGAAACCTTATAACTTCATCCATATCATATGGTACCGTATTCCATTTTATTTCATATCAGAATGAAGTTTGCTCTACTAAAATATGCCAAGGCAACCAATGGCAGCTCAGTTTGGTTGTAAAATATTCAACACCTCTCAAACATGATCTCAAGTTTGAAACTTGTGAAAAAAAAGGTTACATTGGGCGAGTTTCTCCCAATTGGAACCCAGCCCAACTTAAATCCGTATTACTTAGTAATACCAGGTCCTGACTTTTTTTTTTTTTTTTTTTTGCGAAAAAGAATTTCGGCAGAGCATGGTGATGATATATCCATACCTTTATACACGGAGCCTTTGCCTCCTAGCCAGCCCTCCCACCTCATGATACCTAGGAGCATCAGAAGAAGAAGCAGGAGAGCAGCTAATATGGCAAATGCCACTATAATAAACGTTCTCTTTCCAATCCCCGGTGATGGAGGGGTAAAATCTGCACAAAAGAAATACTTGTAACTTTCATGGGAAGCAAAAGCATAAAATTCAATCTCTTCCCTTTGCCTACGTATTTATCTTTTCTTATGCAATTACTAGACATGGAAGGATCCCAACTCAAATGGATGCCAAGGATGATCATTCAATTCAAGACATAAAGCTGGGAGATGATGTACGTGATCTGCCATTTGTCTAGCAATTTGGTAAATCAAAGAAATAGCAAACTGTAGGCAAGAACAAAGATCTTAGGAGTAAATTTTATACTCTTCTTGCAATTCTATCATATTTCTTTTCACTTTCATATAGTTCTGTCTTCAGTCAATCCATGGCTAGTTTGAGATCTGGATATATATTGATATGATTGTTCTTTTTTTACAATTATAATCTTTTTACAGCATAAAATTTGAGAATTATCATGGAGCTCTTGATGTCATGTTATTTATTTAATTAATATATACACGTTTAGAAGCTGTCATTGCATATATCTTGGTTCAGTATCTTCAATCTAAAGCCATAGTTAGGGACTCTGTCAAGCATAGAAAAACACTATCATAAAGATTTAAAACATTGTACTGACTTACTAGGATCTACTGATATGGCGGATATCAGAGGTCCATAAATTCCTCTTGTGGGTATGCCAGTTGTCCCCTTTCCAGCGTAGTAAAAGTGAATTTTCAAAGTATGTTTTGTGACTGTAGCGTTGAATACCTTCACAATTGGCTTTCCAGTCCCACCAGCTTCTTTCTCAATATTGAAGTCCTTTAGGACCAACTTCCCCTTCATTTAACACATTCCTTCCACATAAATACACAATTCTGTGGAATTCAATTGTTTAACATTTGTGAATCGCATAGACAACAGATACCTGGATGTAGACATTGAATACACGCCTCCCAAGACTGTAAAATGATCTGCAGTTGATAAAAATAATCTCTGCAAAGTGGAGCTTAATAGTGTAGTTTCCATTCATTAGACAGAGTCCATAGTATGTGAGAGAAAGGGGAGACAAACGAGCTGTCGTGTACAGTTCTGAACTGGGAGCAGAAACACACAGAAGTTTGGATGTGTTGGTCACAATATAGGGATCAGATTCAATATCATTGTCCATGAAGTTCCCAGTGCTGCTGAGAGCCCAATTCCGACCAGAGTAAAACATTGAAGCGCCTCTTTGTTCTTTGTCCCTTTCATAAATAGTACCATTGATATTTGCTTCCTTTCCACCACAATTAATGTGCAAGGAGTAATCTGTTGAAAAAACAAAATAAACCAGGGTTGGCAGAAACAAATCTTCATAAATAATAAAAATTCAAAACAAACATAAATGATTTTCATTGGAATCTTGCTGTCATCTGCTCGATACTTCCTATACTCTGAAAGTTTGTAAAACATTGGGAGTACCAAGCGACTAATGAGTTAAAAGCTTCAGCAAAGACATTACATCATTCTAACATAAAGATTACCGTATCATCCTCCTGCTTTGAGTTTCTAAGAGATTTATCTGTAAATACTCCATTTCCAAAGGAGACTCCATATATAGAAAAAACAACCAAGAATCAATTCAATAACATACGAACTATTAGAGGGAGGGGGTTTCTGTCCTATCATCATCTCTCTCCTTTCTGTCTCTCTGACCACTGAAGGACCCTTCACTAATTATTCTTGTTAAAGAAAATGAAGTGGCTATAAAAATTGTGTGCAAATCCTCCATCTCCAAAGAAGACACCCCATATAGAAAAACCAACCAAGAACAGGTTCAACTATATACGATCTATCAGGAAAAGGGTTTCTATCCGATCATCATCTCTCTCATTTTTGTGTCTCAGACCACTGAAGGACCCTTCACTAATTAAGCAAAATCATGAAATAGGACTTCTTTACCACTCTAGTCCTTTCTCGTTATGTAGTTACCTTCAGCTGGAGACTTCTCATCAAGTATTTAAAAAGAAAAAAAAAAAAGAAAACTAAATTGCAAGTTTCATAGCATGAATCATTATCGAGAAGTATCCGCGCAGATAAAACTACCTGAAAACCATAAAGTATGATTACATACATTGGCTGTCTGAATCAGAGCATGGAAAGTCCTTTTTCAAGCATGCGTGAACATTTTTTCTGCAACAAGGAATGAAATTTAAGATCATGTCTTGAATGTAAAATTCAAAGCTACGATTAAAGAACGCATGGCTGGTGGAGAATTCCATGATTAAAGAATGTAAAGGGTGAGACTCAATATTCCAAGCATAAAAGCCTTACTGTTTATCCACAGAAAAAGAGTAGCTCTCCACTAAATTTCTGGAAAAATAATCGAAAATTTGTCACTGTTATAGACTTATAAGCACTGCAGGATAAACAGAAATCACAGCATGAGTGAAACTCACACAGTCCCTCTTGGACATTCAACCGGACTTGAGCTCTCCCAGCTAAAGTTATTGTCAGAAACATCACTGCAGCACAAAATATATAGAAAATTGTTTATATCATCAATAGTTTAACGTTCCCCAAGAAGATCTATAAAGAAACTCAACTGCAAGAAGCTCAAAACTAAGGCAAAATTTGTTTCTGACTGATGTATTCACTTTGTTCATTGAAGACAAGATTAAGATAATATAGAGAAGAGCAAAACGCAATTAGTTAACATACACATTTGTATTTTTTCCAAGAACCCAGCTAGGTATAGTCCCTGTTAGTTTGTTCCCAGTGAGGTACCTACATTAACAAGGTAGTTTTGTTTTATTTGAAATGGGAATGAGATGTTTGAACAAGACGTTTTACCCATTCGATCCACTTACATGAAGTCTGCTTTATCGAATTGGGCAAAAGAGGCAGGTATCCTTCCAGTCAACTCATTGAAACTCAAGTCTCTACAGAAATCATAAATAAGCATTAACTTAAGGATGAAAAATAAACCAAACAAGTTATATCATCACAAAAGAGTCCACAAAACAGATGTAAGATCAGCTTATTCATGTTCATGCTATGAAATCTCTATTCATCACTATGAAATTTGCATGTGTTTACAATTGTCTTTATTGCAGAAGAGATTAATTCTTTTCATTAAAAAAAGTACAAAGAGAAGCCCTAATAACAAACTTTTCAAGCGAAATTTATTGAAAAAAAGCATGCCTGTTTGGACTTTTCATCCATTTTTGATCTTGTGATATCTTAACACCCAGAAGAAATCGTGAAATATGAGTAAACTATTTAAAATCCTGAGTCTTGAAAGCCATTTGTTGAACTACTTACAAGACTTTCAGTTTGTTCATTTTCCCAGTGTACTCGGGGATCTCTCCTTTAATTAAGCATTTCCTCAGTATGCTGCATTATAATACCAAGTCAAAATAAAATATAGTTACTTTTGAAAGAATTATATAAGAGAAAATATTTAAGCTGAGCTTACAGGGTCCTTATTGATTTCATGTGACCCAATGATGGGAAAGATGAGCCTCTACCTTTCAGGTCAGTTATCCTCCTAAAAATTGAAGAGCAAAACAGTTACTCAATATATTCATCTTCTATGACAAACAAAAATGAAGAATTACATTTTCATACAAATCACTTAATCTTCTCAAGGCAGAAATGCTGGAAGGGATGGGTCCCTCAAGTGAGCAACCCTCAATATGCCTGTAAAAAGAAGTGTGATATGAAAAATAAACTACAAAAAATATTGGAGTAAAAAAAAACTCGCATGATAGAATCTTACAGCTTTTCAATCGACGTCAATTTGCTAATGAAATCTGGTATCCTCCCAGAGAAAATATTGTCACTAATCCTCCTAGAAATGTAGTTTGAAAAGTTAGAAAGCAAGCTAGGAACTGCCACAATTGGACAATAAATTAACCCAAAGAAATTGGATGAGAAAATGTAATTTCTATTTTGCTCATTGATTGGAAGCAAGTGATCATCAATTAACCTAGGATCCTTCTGCAATTCACATTGACGAGCAAATGGATCCTATATTAAATATGTGTGCGTGTATGAGTGGTTGTCAGTGTTTGTCATTGTTGCTTATTTATCCACTAAGAATATAAGTTTCATTAGCTGAGTAGCTTACATAATATGGATTAAAAATTAATGATCAATATATCATATAAAAATCTAAAAAAATTGCAATATTTATAAGCCATGGCCATTTAATTCTTAACTCCACGCAAGACATTGGCCTCATGATCTAGTTTTGATAAAGAAGCAAAGACTTACAAATCAATCAACTTGGTCAACTTTGAAAGCCCCACCGGCAATTCTCCTGTGAATGCATTTGATGACAGAATGCTAAAACACATTATATTGTCCATGTTATTAACAGTAGAGAATGATAAGTCAGGGGAAAAATAGCATTGGCATCGTCTAAGTAAAGGTTTAAAGGAATTACATTTTTTCTAAGTTGACAAACTTTCCAATCTCTGGAGGAAGGGGGCCTGAAAATAGATTTCCTTCAATACTCCTGTAACATATACACAGATACTTTCTTCAAATAAGGAAACAGAAGCAATTTGTAACTACACTAAACTAGCAACACTGTAGCAGCTATGCCAGGCTGACCCTAGGCAACAGCAAAGACTCTGTCTAGAAAAGAAAAAATTCAGATGGAAGAAAAGGCTTCAGCTTAATTAATAATGAATAAATAAATGCGGGTTAGCTATTAAATTGGTAGACCAAATTAATAAGATATCTCAAATGGTGTACATGCAAAACCGCAAATAAACAAAACTTTGAGGGAAATAGAAGATGGTTCTCAACATACAGGTTTCTGAGGGTTGTGATATCGGTGAGAACTTTAGGAAAAGGACCTGATAACTTGTTCCCCATAAGAGAGTTGCATATTCATTGACAATAACTGATAAACTGAAGTTGATTTACTTATACACAAGCTATTTAAGAGAAATACAGTGGAAGAAGAGAGAGCACAGAGAAAGGTTCTTACAGCTCATCCAAGTGCATGGTAGCCCATTGCTGAGGTACAGAACAGTCAAGATGTTACGACTAAGGTCCCTGTGTGAAAGAAGGTGCAGCAAAGATTAGGAAGCTTGACCAATCCATTTTGAATATAAAGATGGCATTGTGACAGAGACACCAAAGTAACAAAGAATCATTTATAAGTTTCGCAAGCGAGGATTGGTTTATCTCACAATCTCTTGATATGCTGAAGCTTTGAAAACTCTGGTGGAAGAATACCAGAAAGATTCTGAGCCTTCAAAAATCTGCAGATATAGAATGTGAAATAAAGTAAAATTTAGAACTAATGTTGGGCAAGAACGTCTTGTGAGATAAAGGTTCATAATCTGGGTTGCTAATGTGTGTTAAATTTCAAGAATACAACACATTGATTGCAACCTGTTTCGTGAATAGGAAAGGTCAATTCCAAATTATGAGAACTTCAAAAAAGACAGAAAAGACTAAGACAAAGTAAATTCAATTATGAATTTTCATGATTAAATTGCTGCCTGACAATTGAACTGTCCTGGCAGCTTCAAAATATTTGTTCACATATACCTTAGGCTATGAATGTATTTTATGTTTCGATTATATGATTATCTTAAAACATGAATCCATTATTTCTTTTCTTTTTTGTCACAGAAGTATTTCTCAATTCAAATCTCGGCTTTTTTTTTTTTAATTATGATTACATATACAAAAGAAACAAAACAACAAGCAGATGAGAGTGAATCTTGGGAACCCCAAATCTGATTCCAACCCTTTTTGTTGGGCTGAACATAACACCTGGAGTCTTTTTACAATTCAAAAATCATGGAATTTTCTAAAATCCAAAAATGTGTGAACACTGCGAAGTGGTTCGTAATAATAATAGCTAAACTTATAAACCTTCTCTCCAGTCCCCTCATGAAAGCCACAAGGTACTAGTGCTATGTGTACCGTAGAACACGAGACACATCACAAAGTACTATTACCTAGTGATATCAGGCCATGATAGGAGAATCAGAGAGAGTCTGAACGTGAAAATGAAGTATCAACTCTAGCTGTATCTTTCAAAGATTATAGAAACCTAGAATTTTAATTTTTTTTTTCAGTTGACAACATTGTTCACTCATTACCTACTAGAGATTTCTTTTTTTTTTTTTTTTTTGGGACAAAGTAGAGATGTTACTTCGTCCTATTTTCTTTTTTTTTTTGGTCACTGAGAGGAAACACATACGAAGAGTCAAACTTCAGGCTGTCTTTTGAAATCTCTTTAAATATGGAATAGGTTTAATCTTAATATATATATATATATGTATGTATGTATATGATTTTTGTTATCTTTCATGTAAAAATGTTAGTAACGTTTGGAGAATGTGATTTTTCCTAAAAATTTGCTCACCGTTCATTGTTTATTCTTGCTTTGACCAGCTAGTTAACTTCAAACTTAGACACTTTAGAGCCGTCCGTCTTTAATGACAAATCACGGTCAGGACAAGGAAGAAATCAATCCACGGTTTCTTTGACCAATTGGAATCCTTCTTTTTAATTTAATGATAAAATAAAACATTACAAATTTGTCGGAGGGCAAAGTATTTAAGCTACCTTTTTCTAGATACAAGAATAGAACCATGTAAATCAGATTTTGACTGAACATACTTTATGGAATCAAAATTAAAGTTCAGCCTCCATAAACAGGGCCTTCATCAACCCAAACTCGAAAGCAGGATTCATTAGCACATCCATGTGGCCCTGACCCATGTTATCCCAACAAATGAAATTAATGCCTGTCACACTATCATTTTAGTCATAAAATAGCGGTTAAATTTATCATTGAAATTTGGCAAAAAAAAAATCATTGAAATCCTTCATAGCCACAAAATAATTATAAAGTCTATACTATAAGTAGAGAAAATATAAAATAATCTTAATCAATAATCATGGTTTTTTAAAAGTTTTTCAATGCATGACTGCAGAAATATAGAAAATCCAAATTTAATTTGATGTCTAATCTACATTTTATTTTACATAGTCAAAAAAAGAAAGAGTTATTCTTAAGAGGTAAATTTTTCTTTTAAATGACACTAAAGTTGCAATAGTTCAGCTGGCTCAATCATCAAGATACAAGTGGAAATTTACAGATAACCTTACTAGCTGGCCAAAATTCTAGAACTTGTTTTAGAATTGGTTCATGGTCAAAGAATAAAATTTAATAAGTACAGGCGTAGCGCTAACATTCCATTAATTAAATTTTCATATTTCAATATTTCCAACTAAAAGAAAAAAGAAAGAAAGAGCTTTTCAGTAGGAGGGGCACGAGAAGACTTGATGAAAGTTTGAAAACTACAAGTATATGTAATTAACATCCCAGACAGGTGAAGATCTCCATCAACCATGGCTGGAAAAAAAAAGAAAAAGAAAAACTGTCTTCTTCAGTTCTTCCAGCTCTGGTCCACGCGTGATTCTACGTGAAACTGTGCCTTGCGTTTTTTCCTATTATTATTTCAGTTTTTCTCTTTAAATATTGATATTGATGAAAGGTTAATTATCCCCCCAATTTAAATCTCAATCAAAGTGTATAAGAAGCATATTTTAGAGAGTGAGCAAAATATATATATATATAAATATAATGGATAGCAAATGAAATTTTTAAAATTGAACTGATTATTAGATAGGCAAAAAAAAAGAGTTAGTTTATAATTGATAATTTGATCATAGTTAGATTATAGTCGAATGAATTGTAATTATATATATAAAAATATTAATTTTATATGCTGAATTTTTTTACAACATTAAAAATGTATAAAATAATATAAAAATATGATATAATTTATAGTTTTGACTTTTGATAAAAATGATAATCATATAACCAAAATAATTAAGTGATTATAAAGATACAACTTTTTATAATTTTAAAATTAAAAAATTAAATTATTTTAAAATAAGTTTAATCCATTCGACATATTAATTCTTATAAGTTTGCCAGTTGACTCATTTCACTAGTCTATAAAAAATTAAGTGTTTGGTTTTTAATCAAAAGTTTGTTGATTAAAACTTCATTTGATAAAAATTAATTTGATGAAAGTTAGTTATTATAACAAAATTTGTGTTTAAATAATTTTTTTTAAAAGTTCATTTAGTAAATTAAAAATTGCCCAGATTATAGTAATAATTGAGTAAAAAAAAAAGAGAGTCAGAATTAGTTGATGATAGAATTATGCAAACTAAAACTATCTAAAGTTAAATTTAAAGAATGTATTTTAAAATTTTTTAAATATGTTTTTTTAAATCAACTTTGAAAATAATTCAAAAAAAACAAATAATTTTTATATTTTTAAATTTTCAAAGATTCTTTTTAAATATAAAACGTAGGTAACTAAACATAACCCTAAAATTCATGAACATTTTCATTCTGCCCAGTCTTAAATGCATGAACAGTAAGAAAAATTTTCAACTATCCAAGAAAAGAAAAAATAGAAATAAACTGAGAGTTTGAGACTGAGAGTGAGAGGGGGGAGAGAGAGAGAGCAGTACATGCGTACAACATAACAAGATGAGTTGTTGTTGAAGGAGCAATCACAGATGACAGAGCTTGCAAAGCCTTTCCAATCATCTGACACATTCCATCTACCTCTTCCGCTGCAGGGATCTACCCCAAAGTCCCCCTCCTTCTTCCCCAGCTTCTTCCCTATCTCCTTCAATGCCTTCACTGCGTAATTCAAAAGCCAGATTCGCTAATTCATCAAACCCAGCAAGAAAGACAAACCCCAACTCAGTCAACATTAATAAAGAGATGGAGAAGCCGAAACCAAATCAATATCTGATGTTTCTTCTGTCTAGAAACCAGAGATTGGCAACAAAGTGTCCACGATCTTTTGATAAAAGGAACCCGAATGAATCAACAAAGATGATAGAAGATAAAGAAGCGGAAGCAAAAGTAATCAATCTTTCATTTTTCAATAGAGATTCTGATAGAAGCAAAAAATCAAACAAGTGAAGTACATGGTAAACAATTGGGTGTTCGTTTACCTTCATCGATGCTGAACTTGGGTGTGGCAGCGAAAGCCATTTGTGGGAGGAAGATGAAGACTGAAGTGGTGGCAAGAAGGAGAAGGGAAAGCAGAAGATTCGGACATCCCAAATTGAGCTTCATGAGAACTCGGAGATTGGAGCTCACTGTTTGTGAAGCAGAGCAGAGAAGAGAGAAGAGTCACACTTATTTATGAGATGAAAATAGGCAAAGATAGACGTTGACGCAGCTTGGGAGGTACTAGACTCCCAATTAACGTGACAAAATAATAGTATATATAAAGTTAAAAATCATTTTCATGCAGAAGTGGAATACACAAGGGCAGTTTTTTTTAGCCTTTTTAATTTTTTTAGATTTACAATATATCAAGTGCTTCTCTGCGCTTTTGGATTTTTTTTTTCTCTCCACTTTCTTTTCGTTATGCTTCTATTATAAACTTGATTTATTTAGATCAATTTTTAATAATACCCTAGCAATCCTCCGATTTTTATTAACAAACATATTTACCTGGAAAATTAAGGAACTTTTAATAATATTTCATCAACCAATAAAATCATTAGTTTTATGAAAATTCATGTTACATATTTTTTACCCTTAATTCTAATATATAATAAGTAAGAACAAGGTCATATCACAAACACAAAAATCTTGGTCAATAAATATAAGGGTAAAATGAAAAAATTATAAATACTAAGTTGTTTATATATTAATTAGTTGAAAAATAATACTTATATTTTAAACCGAGCAGGTATAAATTTTCACATTATAGTAGTTATTTGTGAAAATAAAAATAATTAATATTTTCATTTATTTTGTAAATACTAAGTTATTTGCATTTTATCTGTTCATATAAAAATAATTAATATTTTCATTTATTTTGTAACAAATGTATAAAAAAACATGCAACAAACATCTTCGCCAATAAATGATTCAGTTTACTAAATAAATATACAATTTATACAGTTATAAATAGTAACTAATACTATAAAATAATTTTAGGATAAATGAGCACATTGTTCTCTAAATTCTAAGTCCAGTATTACCATAAACTTTAAACTTTTTTATTGTGCAAATTATCCCCTCAACTTTTAAAAACGATGCAATCTAGCTTCTGTCATTAATAAAAGTTAATTTTAATTATTAATTGATTATAAAATGACGGAAAAAGAGTTTAAAAATTACAACAAAGGGGACAAAATTTTTTAGTCCTTTTCTATAGTTTTTTGAGTTCTTGTCTATAATTTTTGGGTCATTTATTATAATTTTTGAGGTCTTTTTATGTTATTTTATGATCAACTAATAGATTAAAGTTAACTTTTGTTAATGATAAAAGCTAAATTACATCATTTTTAAAAGTTGAGGGTATAATTTGTATAATAAACGAGTTCAAAATTTATAGTGTTATTGAACTTAAAATTTAAAACTCATTTACCCATAATTTTATTCTCTCGTGAATTGAATAGGGGGTTGATGGTTTTTTTTTTTTTGAATAAGGATCAATTTCATTGAAATAAAATGAAATACATATAAAAAATTCCAAAAATCATCCAAGGTGAATTCGGGCTTCGAGTTCTATTAGCTTTAATTTACACAAGAACACAAGCCAACAATTAAAACAAGAACATAACAAGTTGACATCTGGATGGTTTTGACAAAAACATAAATAAAAAATTTTAAAAGAACCATTGTAGGTGATATGTCGAACTTCAGACCAGTGGCTTTGCTGACGCCTCAAATTTGAGAATGCTCTTTTCCATCATCCTATAGGATTTGCATTTCTATTTAAAAGCCAATAGTAAGAAATCTCTGATAAAAAATATAAAATATTTTTTAAAAAGTTAGATAATTAAAAATGTAAAAAAATTTTAATTTTTCAAGATATAATCATTATTTTTAAAAAAAAAATATTTATACTAAATAGACCACTTTATATTTTTTAGGAAAAAGATACCTAATAGGGATAAATATAAAAAGATATAATAGTTTAAAAATAATTAACTATTTTATTTAGGATGAGATTTGATTAAAAATATTTTATATTTTTGTAACGAAAGGAATATATTTATTCTTTTGTTCATGAGCACTAACAGATACAAAACAATAATATGCTGTCTTACAAATCCATGTCGTTTATTTTTTTCATTCATAAATAATTACTACATAATATAATATTTTTTTCATACCATAATATAAATCATATTTAATTAATTCATAATTTATTAACAGTGCTATTTTAAATTTTAAATTTTTAAAAACGTTTACAACTTTTCATTTATATTGTTATTAAATATTACATATAAAAGCTTTATTAATAGTAATTAAAATTTTAATAATAAGGATGTAATTAAAAAATAAATATAAAATTATTTAGTACTTTATATTTTACATTAAGTAAAGTTTATAGAAGATATTTGTACTCACTATCAAAAGATGCGAAGCTTGTCGGAATAACAAGTCGAGGCTTGTTGTTGTGGACGATACAAGTGGACAATATAGCTCACAAGATGTAAAGCACTTTGTTGAGGGCCATGCGGTTTTGGAAAAAATGAATGTACGATTGTCCCATCATGGTCAGATGCATCATTAAAATCAATTCAAATAAATCCTACTCAATAAAAATATGCAAGCATGTTTATTATTATTATTTTTTAATATAAGGTTACCGAGAACCCATGCAGGAAAAGATTACAAATCAAATCACATTAGATTTTAAGTGAGATTTGCATCCTGACAGATGATTAAAAATGATGAGCATATGTGTTTATTTATCACCTTTGCCACCTTCATAGTATTTATTTACTATTGTACTTGCATGTAACTATGTAAGAAGATCCATAGGGAAAAAGGCAAAAATGAGGAGCACGTGGGGACATGTAAAAGATAGTGACAAAAAAAGAACGCGCTTTTTTTTTCTTTTCTATTTTTTGTTTGTTTGTTTGATATCCAAAGAATGCGCTTTTATCCGAATAACATGATGGCCATAATACGCATTCATTGCTTATATATCACTCATTGAGACACCATTCCCAGTTTTCTTTCCTTAAAAAATTTGAGTCTATTAACTTATAAATATTGCCATGAAAACGATATTTAACTATCTATAAATTCATGAAGTGTTATCAGTTTTAAAAATGAAATATTTAAAATTTTTTTAGTAATGATGAATATATATTTTTGATAGTATTTAGAATTGTTATTTGTATTTATAAACCTCTAATTACATGATTTTTTTTTCATTTGTTAGGGTACTTCTTTATGAAAATATTCTTGTAAATTAAATAAAATGATATGTTACAGTTTTAAACATCTTGAATAACATTATGAAATATCAATGATAACTTAATTTTTACAATTTAACTTGTTAGCGATTTTGAAACCAAAATATTTGGTTATGAGTATTATAAATTTCGAGACTCTTTCTTTTGCCAGCAATATGAATTTTTGGACTTCAAGAGTCCCTCTTCTTACAAATAATCGTTATTATTATTTTATTATTATGCTTCAAATGAATGCATAATACGTGATTAATATGCTTTCTTTAATTACAATTGAATTTATTTTAAAATTAGTCTCATAACCATATTTAAAAAATATTAATTTGAACATATAATCACACATAAATGAACATGTTTAAACAGTGAGTTCTACGAAGAAGCGAGGAGTTTTTGAGTGGCTCCCAAATTATATCGTGGATATATACTTCTTCAATACAATTTGCATGTTGTAAAATTTTAAAATATTATATTTTATAACTAATTTATTAAAACGAGTACTTTTATTTAAAAAAAACAAGAAATTGCGTTAAAAATTTTAATAATTTGTAGACTTGATTGATAATTTGAATATCGATAGGGAAAGTTGACAAGTCACCTGCCAGCTTACTTCGATATATCATTGCAGCTTCCCAATTTGGACCGTCCTCCTGCTTTGACTGAATGCTGAATTTTTTTTAAAAGTTTGAGAAGACAAAAATGTTAGTATTTTAATTTTAAAACATTTAAATTAACAATATTTAATTTCAAAAGTTTTTTCAAAATTTTACAAATTATTTTGTTGTATTATAAACTTTTACAATTTAATATAATACAAACAATTTGAAATTTTTAATTAAGCCTGACGACGAAACTTTATCATTTATGTGTCTAAGATAATGTGCGTATCTCGTTGGATGGCACAAAAAATGAAGTTTGTCTAATCCAGTGGCTTATTTGTATTTTTTAAAATTACTTTTACACTCATTTTATAAATTCTTAAGCATCAAAATATGATGAAAATTAATATTTTTTAAGACTTTAATACTTAACCCTTTATACTTAATATATTTTTATCCAATCCAAACAAGTGAATTTTAATATTATCAAAAAGAATTTATTTTGGAGTAAATAATTTAAAAAAGATTAAAATTCACGTTTTAATTTGATTGAAAACATGCACCTTGAATATATAAACTTAAGCATATAATTTTTTTTTCAATTTTTTTTGTAAACTTGATATATATAAGGATTCATGATAAATCACATGTGATTTTTAGTTTTGTTAAAATAAATTTTTTATTTGCTGACATTATCATGCGCACTTTATATATATAAAGCTGTTATACTTTAATCTTCTAGTGTGCATATAAATTTTCGATTAAAGTATCCTCTACCAATTCTTTTGCATTTTGTTTTTTTATGGAGAGCATCTTAGTTAATTAAATGAGTATAGAAAATTTTGATAGTAAAAGGATATACTAGCCCTATTATAGAATACTTGATGTAGTATTAATTATATCATTTCAATATTACTCCTATTTTTTTAGCTGAATGATAATTATATATTAAATTGCAAGCAAACACTCAAGACAATAATGCACAAAGCAAAAATAAATACAGAAAGTTCAAGCCAGAGTAGGAAATTTATTTTTTTTATTTAAATAGATATAAAATTAAAAGTTTATGTCATTTTAAATAAATTTAATAACTTAACTATCTTTCCTTGATTTTGGTAAGGTAATTAGTTATGCTTCATAATAAATACCAAAAAGAGCATGTGTGTATGCAAGAGTAATTTTAGTAAAATTTATAGCCAGTATGCATCATTCATACAAAAACAAACAAAATTCTTGAGATATATTGGCCAAATGAAAAGCTCATGCTTATTTAACATAATCAGCTGTTGAAGTTTTTTCTATCAACAAAAATTAAGGTAAATTGAGTATCATGAGAATCAAGGCATGTCTCTATTCTAAACAAGAAAAGGAAAAAAAAAAAAAGCTTACAAAGGCAATTAAAAATTTCCATCAATAATATTTTCATATTGGTGGCGAGATTCGAAATTACAACATTATAAATTATGCAAGTTAAATTTATAAAAATGATATATTCAATGTTCCTGGAGTTCATTTAACATTTTAAAATTATTTCATGAAAAATGATGATAAATAACAAATATGTGGTAACTACTAATTTATATTGGTATGAGTGACATGAATCCCAGAACATTATTAGAGAAGCAAAAGTAAGTAAATAAAATTTTTATAATATTTAAACATACATTTATATTTAATTAAAATATATCCTATGCTTGCACCAAAATAACGGGTGGGCCGAGCCTAAATATTCCAAAAGGGGGCACGCCATGGAGAGGGGGATATGGGCCCTTTGAGATTTATTTTTATACAAGTAATTTGTGGAGTCATGTAAAGTATATTTTTAATCTTCTAATTTTATATAATATTTTAATTTAATTTTTTAATTTTATAAAGTATTTTTTTAGTTCTTTAACCCTAACATTGTTAATTTCAAGTGATTTTTGTGTGTCAATTACTGTTATTTTTTAAAAAATTAAACTTAATATGTCAACATTTGAGAATATTTTATCAATATTTAAAAGTTCAATATAAAAATATGTTAGTATAAAAATAATAATATTGGAATTAAAGAATTAAAATGATACTTTATAAAGTTAAGAAATTAAAATAAAATATTATATAAAATTAAAAGACTAAATGTATAATTTAGCCAAAAAATATAATCAAAAAATAAAAAAATGAAGTTACAGTCCTTATACTTTTTCTAAATTTTAAATTAAATTTTTATAATTTATTTTATTTTAATCAAGCCTTTACATTTGATGTGTTAAATATGTTAATCCTTGAAGGTTAAAATTAATAATCAATTATTAATTTTTTCAAAAAAAATTTGCTTTAGAGTTTATAGAAAATTTAATTTAATAATTTTAAAAAAAATTAAAAATTAATTTAATACACTTTATAAATTTTTAATAACTTTTTATGAAAATTTTACTAGTATAAAAAATATTTAAAAGACAACCTAATTATATAAATTTTGAGTTATAAAAATTATCTAATTAATTCTAAATTTATATAATCATTTAATAAAAATATAAAATTTCTTAAATTTTTTTATAGAAAAATTCAAGTATTTTAATTTTCAAGGGTTAAAAAATTTAATTAATCAAACTATATGGATTTAATCAAAACAAAATAAATTGTAGGACCTAATTCAAAATTGAGAAAAACTATAAGAGATAAATTAGTCAGTATAATTTATCCTTATTTGTACTTAAAATTTATTAATTTAATAAAATAATTTTAAATTATTTTTAAAAAGCTTACCTTTATATTTTATTCTACAATTTATTATCTTATACATATAAAATTAAAAATTAAAATTTTTAACTGATAATTTATTAATTTGAGTAAATTAAATTTTGATATAAAATTCATTAGGTTACTTATATACTTTGTCTAAATAATTTTTTTAACTTTATTGTTTATCTAACACCTATATATTATTTTTACTAAAAATCTTATCTCCACTATCAATTTTTACTATGGATCCTACACAATCTTTTAAAATATAAAAATCTTATTATTCTTTTATACATTGTCTAAATTTTTAAAACTTACAAATGAATATATATATATATATATACAGGGCTGTGTGAAGATGTTTTGAAGCCTAAGAAAAAATTATTAATAAAAGCTAACATGTATAATTGTCCCTTAAAAAAAATGCACTCATCATTTTTTACAAAATTATATATTTATTTTTCATACATCTAGCTTCACTTATTTATATTTATAATATTGTTTTGTTCTTAATGAGAGTTGTAAATATTTTATAATAGTTATTTATTTTTTATACATCAGTTGTTTATTTTTTCTATGTCAATTGTTTTTATTTGAGGAGATTGGTGTTATTTGTGTCATTTTTTTCAAAAATTTAATTTCAATTTAGCCTGAATGGGGACTCACAAGGACTAAATTGATATTTCAAAAGTTTAGGGGGTCGACTGTTAAGAAATTTGATCAAGGGGGCTGCAGTAAAATTTTTTCAAAATAATTTTTTATCTTTATTAGAAGGTATTTGTGAGAACTTATTAAATTTAAAATAAAATTAATAAAATTTAAATTTTTTTAATTCTCATAAAATATATTAAAAATAACTTGTAAATAAGACAAGTGAAATATTTGATTATCTTTTATCAATTTGCCCAAACACTTCAATGATCGCTCCAGGTCCTTCCATTGCTTCACCTTCTATGATGAATTATCATGTTTTTAGGAACCAACATTAATTTTAGCATTTTGTTTATAAATAAAAAACAAAATATTTTTTAAAAATTTTTGTGACAATCCAAATCCGTCCTTTCAGGGCACCAACAGTCCTGCACGGGCACCAACTTCATTGATCATTTGTACACTGCGTTTATTCGACAAGGAATTTTAGCATATCCTTATATCGTCTATCCAATTTGATGGACTTTTTCTAAATTAGATTTCTTAAATAAAAATTGATCCGAAAAAAATGTGAAGTGTGAACGTGTGATTGGGTTCCAACTTCCAAGTGTCCATCCGCTTTGCAAATGCAATGCCAAGCAAAGAACCAAGAGATTGTCGTCAATGGCTCATGGCTGTGTCCACTATTATTGCAAACGACAAGAATAATAAACTATAAATCGACCATGCTAAAGCCTGAACTGAGGAAACCTTGTTCGCCATTATTAAAAAGCCTGTTCATGGGGGACATGGACGGCTCAAAGTCCCAACATCAATTAAAAAGGAATTGAAATGGGACCCAGCCACGTGAAAACTGATAAGAAAAAAAGTAACCAAAGGGTAAAGGATGTACCGCACCAAAAAGCTGCCACCACGCGCCAAAAATGACCTTCCTTTCTTCTCAGTTCATTCTGTTGCTGAAATACTTGATGCCCTTTTAGCAGTTTACCCAAATGCTCCTCCAATGGCTAACATAATAACTTCAGATCTAAAATACTAATAACATAATAGTTTAAGCTTCATAACATAATTAACATAATAATTTAAAATTTATAACGTTAATTTACAATAACACATCAGTATTAATTAAGACCTATGATAAACAGTACCTACATGAACTGTATGGTATTAAAAAAATTTAATAATCAAAATTCATTTTGCTATGAATTTAAAAATTTAAAATTTATTTTATATATTTTAAAAATTCAGAATTGAACGCGCAAGCAATATTTCAGAGCTTATTTTATTCATTAATATTTAATTGATTTATGTATTCTAAAAAAAGTTCGTGAAAATTTTAATTTTTTAAAAAATTTATACATCTTTTCCATCATACTTTTGAAAGTAATAAATATAATATTTAATTTATTTAAAATACTTTTATTAATTGCTAATAAAGTAAGGATATGATTGAAAATAAATATATATATATATATATATAACACATACTCAATGCTTTATATTTTAAAATAAATAAAGCTTATGAAGAATGACTTATATTGTAATTATTTCTTTTCAATTTGAAGGAAATTATATGGACCTGCAGATTAATTTTTTATTAAATTTATTTTAAACCTAGCTAGTCTAATAAATATTAAGTTAAGCATAATCACACCTAAATGGACTTATTTGGATAGTGAATTTTGCAAAGAAGTGAGAAGGAATTTTTATTTTGGGTGGCTCGAAAATCATGTCATAGATACTACTTCAATACAATTTGCATTTTGCAAAAGTTACGCATGTTTTTATCAATATCGCCACTTCAAATTCGAAATGGTTAATAATTCTGGTGGAAGATAGCTTTTCGGGGTAATTATATTTTATAATTAATTTATAAAACGACCATTTCTATTTATATTTGAGAAAAATAAGAAATTGAGTTAAAATAATGTTTAATACATAGACTTGGATAAATAATTTGAATTTCTCTGATAGTGGAAGTTGACAAGGCTACTGCCAACTTGCTTCAATGTATCATTGCAGCCTTCCAATTTGGACCTCTTCCCTCCTGCTTTGAGTAAATGCTGAATTCATATATAGCCCATTTGGTTCAATTTTATGAACCATGATTACATGTAATCCTCTGGTGATTCTTGCTATTTGGTTGGACTTAGTAACTTAAAAGGGATTACATTAGATCATCCTAATTTTCTAATAATCATAAGATTGCATCTGGATTACATGGATGGACGCTGTAAATAGGGATTACAGGGTTGGAAAAAGACACTATTAACCTTAAAAAAATGAAAACGATGCCTCTTTCACTCCCACTCCCACCCTCCATGGGCAGTGCCACATATAAATTAGGGGCCAAATGCATTCCTTTAGATTTGGAAAAAATTATAAGGAGAGTTCATATGTTTCAATACTCTATACTCCTTAACTCAAACATTTTGCACCTCTTGGTCCAACTTTAAAAATGATTAGGTTTCAAAAAATTTTATACTCTCTCAAGGTAGAGCCGATCCCTCTTATTAAATTGCCAGAAAAGCATCCTGTTTTTAGTGGGGATTTTGAATATTTTTAATATTTTGTGGTATTACTTATACTTTTCACAAAAATGGTATTACTCCTACTTACATTAAAACAGGTAAATAGATAGGATGGGGAAATGAAATTATTATTATTATTATTATTATTTATACATTTAAAAGGAAATTGCCATGCATCTTCCTAACCCAACTTGCCCTGGGTGCAAAGACATCCATTTAAGCATGTAGGTCCGGCCATGACTATTGACCCCGCCCAAAGGTGATTAGTTGATCGCAATTAATGTTGGAAAATCCGGTGGAAAAATATCTAAAAATCACAATATAAATTATTGTTTTTAGTTCTTTAAGCAAGTTAGTTAAAATTTTAATTTTTTAAAAATTTATATATATTTTCAATCTTATCCTTGAATGTAATAAGTATAACATTTAATTTATTTAAAATAATTTTATTAATTACTAATTAATAAAGTAAGGGTATGATTGAAATATATATATATATATATATAAAACACCTATCGAATGCCCTATTTTGGGAGTAAAGCTTGTATCATTAATTAGTTTATGTAAAATATTTTTTGTAAATACATAAACTACCTCTAAATGTTGGACCGGAAAAATGGAACGTGTCAAAAATTATCTTTGTGTACTATCAAATCTTGCACAGCTCATAGCACATGACACTTGTGTCATGGCACGCGGCAAAGAGGGGAACTAGTCCCTCTATTTTTTCTTTTTTCTTGTTGTTTTCAAGATATCAAATAGTATCCTATACTTTTGTAATTGTATTTTGTTTTTGACTTAATGAAGTCATAATTGAATTGTTTTGTAAAGTTTAAAATTTGGAATTCCTAATTTTTGAGATAAATACATTTGGATTTTGAAATACTTCTAAATGGTTAAATATGGTTAGATAATCTTTTTGAGTTAGTTCTGGTAATTATCAGTAATGTGCTTGATTGAGAATTAAATTAGTAAGGCGGCACTACACTTGTACTTTTTATTTAATAATTTTTAAAATCATATCAATGTGATTAAGTGTCTTTTTAAATTTCATTTATTGGAAAAAGTGCTGTATTTGTTTTAGAATTTGTAACCATAACTCTAGGGATGTGTTTTATAAAAGCTAAAAAACTAGAAATGTACATAAAATAGTAAATATATAAATAAGGGTATATTTGATAATTAATAATTACCCTCTTCTTCCTCCCCTTCTAAACTAAATAAAAATTATTAAAACACCTCCCCTCTCTTCCTCTTTCCCAAATAAAACAAACAATATGTTGATGATTTGTAACTTGGATAAGATTGCTCTTATAATAATATCTTGCGCAACATTCTATTTTTCATTTCTATTATACAAGAAAAATAAAAATGTCTTTCGATGTCAACGAAGGACGGGAAGAACATTGAGCATTGAGTTACATTCACGAGGTTTATTTGAGGGATCCGTAATCAGGAAGACAGAGAAATGATATTATTATCAGATAGAGGAATTAATTGCTCTACATCTTCATGTACCATGCATGTCAAAAAAAAAAATTGATCCAAAACAATGTGAACGTGTGATTGAATTCCAAATATCCAGCTGGTTTGCAAGTGCAATGCACGAGCAATTAAAGGAGGACCACGAGATTGTGGTCAATGCGTGCGTCCACCATATTGCAAACGACAAGATAAAGGGGCCATGCTAAAGCTTAAGCTAGGTAACTTTATTCACTATTCTCACCAAAAAGCCTGTTATGTGTCAAAAAGAGAACAAAACAGCCTGTTCGTCGGTGAAAAAGGACACGAAAAATGATCCACCCATGTGAAAACGGTGAAGAAAAAAGTAACCAAAGGGTAAAGTATTTTTTTTTCCCAAAAGAAAAAGCTGCCTCCATGCACCGAAAAGAAAAATATGGGAAAATCACTGATGAGCTCCATAAAAGGTCGGAGGGAAAATACAAACTGTTCTACTTGTACTGATTTAATGTTGTGATTATTTCTTATTTTTTATTCATTTTAATATAACTCATCGTTAATTTAACAATTCATTGTGAAAAGTAATAGAGCTTATAAACGTGTTAGTCATTTTTAAATCCTTAAAATTATATTTAAAAAATATATAAATTAACGTCACAAATAAATAAAAGATAAAAGACTTGAAATAGCAAAATAAAAGCAAATAAATTAATAGCAAAACACACTAAAAGCATGTATAGAGATCAAAATTTATATTTTCTCAAAATTCAAAAATCCTACAAAATGAAATTTTTTTTTTCAAATTGCATAAATTCTGGTATAAATATTTTTTATTATCTAATTACTTTATATTGCCATGCTTTATTTTTTAGATCATGGATAATCAAGTCATTAGACAACAAAAAATATTTACATTTAAAATATTTTTTTTTTTGGGTCTCAATAAGTCTTTCAATAGTTCAAAGCTTTCATTTTATGGCATCTTTAAATAATTTTTTTTAAATATAAAGCCACGGTAAGAACTGTATAAAACATATAAAAATTAAACCATATTAGAATTTAAGATGATTCTACGTTTTATAGACGGATTAGTAAAAATAATAAGATTATAATTGTCTTCAGGAGCATCTTTAAAAAATTAGAATATTTACGTGGTGTTCCACAGTTATTTTTCGGTCTTCACATATCTGGTTAAAGGGACTTTAATTTTATCCAAAAAAAAAGGGGGAACATTAATTGAAAGTAGAAATTTGCAAGTGACCTTACAAAAGTTGATGATGACTATTGACCCCAAGTCAAGCTGGTTGGGTGTTCTTGATTTGCTCCACCCACAATCTTCCTTCTTCCCAGTTCGTTCAGTCGTCGCTGAATATTTCATTCCCTTTTATCAGTTTGCCCAAAAGCTCCTTCAATGGCTGCTCCAGGTCCTTCCTCTGCTTCATCTTCTCCGACGAAGTATCATGTTTTCTTGAGTTTCAGAGGCACCGACACTCGCACCAACTTCACCGATCACTTGTACGCTGCTTTGCGTGGACAAGGAATTGAAACTTTCACCCTCTGTTTTGGATGGAAAAGAAGTCGAAAGGAAAGAAAATGAGAGAAAAAAATAAAAAAAAAAGAGAAAACTGAAAAAAAAATATTATCACTTGTTTGGTTTGGATGGACAGAAAAAAAATAAAAAAAAAAAAAAATGAACAGATATCGTAATAACTATAATGTCTTATATCAAAATATATCATATAATTAAATTTGTAAAAATAAATTGAAAGCAAAAATTATATTAAAATTAACATAATCAAATTAATTTAAAATCAAATTATTTGTTAAAAATATATTTTTATATTATATTTTAAAATCAAATAATTAAAATTAAATTAATATAATTCTAGACACTTGATCTAGCCAATGACTAAATTATTTATTTAAATAGTTAAATTAATGTAATTCATAATTATAAAAGTTAAAAATTATAAATCAAACTGTTTAATTAAAATTAAATTAATATAATTAAATAGTCTTTTGACAATTAGAGCGTGAATAAATAAAAGAGAGAAAGAGGATAGAGGGTGAAAAAAAATTTTACTCCCAAAATCTCTTAACTTTTGAAAAGAAAAGTTGAAAAGAAAAAATAATGAATCTCACTTTTTTTTTCACTTTTTCTTTCCTCTCATTTTTTCTTCCCTATCCAGGAAAAATCTGTTTTCTCTCCTATTTTCTCTTCATGTTTTTGTTCCTCCCATATTTTCTTTTCAACCAAATAGAGCATCAAGGATGATTTAGATCTTCACAGAGGACACGTTATTAAGGACGAACTCGGCCAAGCTATGGAGCAATCTATGTTTGCGATTGTTGTGCTCTCCGCGAATTATGCTTCTTCCTCTTGGTGTTTGGATGAATTGCAGAAGATCCTAGAATCCAAAAAGGACTCCGGTCAAACAATTTTTCCAGTTTTTTATGGCATAGATCCATCTGACGTGCGACATCAAAACGAAAATTTGCTACAACTTTTGAGACCCATGAAGTTAGATTTCCACATGAAGTTCGAAGATGGATAGAAGCTTTAACGCAGATTGCTAATTTATCTGGTTGGGATACAAGAAATGAGTAGGTTATCATTAATTCCTTACCTTTTTTTTTTTTATATTCCCACAATTTTACTTCTTAGTATGAACACCATATTTTATCCGAGCATTGTTTTTAATAACCAAAAAATATAAAAATACAAAAAAAAAATTTTCTTTTTGGATTATATTTTCAAATATATATATATATATATAATATAAAAATAAAATTTAATCCTTTTAAAGATCATGTATCTTTTAAAATAAAAAGATTAATTAAAATTAAAAATAATAACCTTGCTTAAACTTCTTTTTTAAAAAAATCTCTTTCAAATTATTTCAATAATAAAAAAATTATGAGAATCAATTTCTTAAAAATTAATTATTTTTAATTTTTTTGGTAGATCTAATTGTCTCCCTCATATGTAGTAGTAATAATAATAATAATTGAAAACTAAAAGAAAAGAGAGTTAGGTTTTTTTTAAAAACACCTCTGTCCATTTGTCCAGATGCAGTGGGAAGCAAATAAAAAAAAATAGATAGAGATCACGCATGTACAGGTTCCTCGTCCAGACGCACCAGAAAGAAAACAAACTGAAACATGCACACGAAACACAACAGAGATGTAGTAGAAAGGAGATAAAGAAAAGGAGAAAATAGAGATCAAACCATGCTCAGGTTCTTCGTCCAGACGCAGAACCAAAAAGAAGCAAAAGAGAGATTGAAACGTGCACACAAAACACACGGCAAAGACGCAGAGGAAAGCGAATATGAACTAAAGGTTTAAACACTAGAAAATCTAGTGTTTAACCAACAGTCCAGCTCTTCGTTCAGCGCAAAACCAGAGAAAGAGAAAAGGAAAAAACAAGGGACCAAAGCTTGCACATGAAACACACGACCGAGAGACATGGAGAGCAGCTACAAAGGGCATCTTCCTCAGCGTAGGAGACGCATACTTGCACGAAAGGCACAGAGAAAAAGAAACCAATAGTAGCAGACAGCAGACCTGAACTGTTTAGCCACACGCAAGGTGAAACGCAGAACAGAGCAGAAACGTAGCCATGCAAAAACGCAGCGAAAGAACACCACACTTTTAGGCTGAAAACAAGGACAGTGAAAAAGAAGATAAACACAGAGAGCAGAGGGAGAAAGCTAATCTTTCAGCCGCACAGCAGAGACGCATGAGCAAAAGAGAAACACAGAGAGAGAGGAAAACGCAGAAAGCAATTTCACATACACACATGCAAACAGAAACTCAGAGAAAAGAAGAAGGAAACGTGCACGGCAAGAGGAAGGAGGAGCTTCAACTATAAAAGAGAGCACTTGTGCAAGGAGACGGAAGAGAGACGAGAGTAGTAGTCCGAAGAATAAGAACACCAAAAATGAGAGCAGCATTCCGAGGAAGAAGAACACCAAAAATGAGAACACAGAGAGAAGAGGAAGAATGCAGAAAAAGTAGAGTACAAAGAAAGAGAAACAGAGTATGAGAAAAAGAAACAGAAAAAAAGGAGAAGAGAGAAAGCAGACAGAAAAAAATAGAGGTTGAGAGAGGAGGAAACTGATACGAAGAGAGAGAAAGAGAGCTGAGACTAAGATGAAAAGAGAGAAAACTAGAAAAATATACTGAGGAGAAGAGCACAAAAATCACAGAAAAGAAAACACGAACGAGAAGAAAAGGAGTAGATGTCTTTCTCTGTGTCAAAGGAACAAAGGCAGTGTCTTGCTTGAGAAAAGAGCAGCATTTTGATTCAGAACTAAGAGCTAGCCATCCTTTTCCATCAGTGCAAGAAGTCTGAGTTGTCTTTCTCCCTTCTCTGCTTTACTACTTGTTACCCCACACCTGTCTTTTGCTTCATATCATCCTTGTTCTAAAACCTGGCAACAGATACGTGAGTATATTTGTATCATGAAAGGGATCCTTGATGATAACTCCTCGTATTTGAAATAAAAATTTTTTTAGAGGTTTTAAACGTTCAAGTATGGATGGGAAACATTTGTGAAAATATTTGAAGAGAAAATAGCCCTGTAACATTGTTTTTTTTTTCTAAATAATATTGCATACTTTAAATATGTTCTAACATGTGTTTATATGCTGTTACAAATGAGATTGATTTAGTTATGATACTTTAGTACGTATTGTTGAGCTAAGTGATAAGAAGATTCAAGTTTGTCTTCTAGTATGAAAGAATATTAATCAACCTAAATTTGATTTCTATTTCTTTATTTCTCAAAGTCATACATTATTATGTGTTTAATTTTCATTTAATAATAATTGATTAATTTTTGAAGATAATTTTGATTTTACATGACACCATTTTCATATGGAGATTTTAAATGTGTGGTTAAATGAAGGAGTTTGTTCTTATTATTTTACAAATATAATCAATTAAAACATTTGAATGGTATTGTGAGAGATTTAAAAAAAATCTCTGTAGATATTCAGCTTAATCGTCTCATTGTGAAGGATAATAAGTCCTCGCAAATGTCGTGGTCATTAACTTAAAATAAATAAATAAATAAATTTTGTAAATAAAATTATAATTATTTTTTTATAATTTAATTAATTAATTAAATTAATGCATTAAATATTTTGGTCTTGTGAGATTTTTAAATATCCGTCGACCTTTAAAATAATCATTTTATTGTGAAAGTCAATAAGACTTCGTAGGTATAGCGATTGAGATTTTTATATTTTAAAATACAAATTATATAATTACGTATTAAAATATTTTTTATATAATATTTAATCTTTTATGGTGTGAGGATTTTTGATCTCCGCAGACATTTAGGATAATTATATTACCGTAAAATTCAATAAGACTTTGAAGGTATGATGATTAAGATTTTTTTTTAAAAAAAGATAAGTATATATCAATGCACTAAAAAAATAATTAAAAAAACTTAAGTAAATAAACTAAGTTGTTAAACTCTTTTATCATGCGAGAATTTGTATTCTTCGCAGATATAAAGAATAATTGTATTACCGTATGAGCCAATAAGGCTTTACAGGTATAATAGTTAAATTTTCGATCATAAAATATAAAAAACAAAAAAAAATTTTAAACCCTTTACCTTTTTTTTTAGATTCAAAAAATTGAGAAAATGATTGAAATTAAATCACTTTTTACAATTTAAAACACACATATGAAAATTTTTAGAAATTGTTTTATTTAAAAAATGGTGAATTATTTCTAATTAATTTCTTCTCAAAAATATTTTCATCAACAATTACCAATCCCGAACTACGTGGACTTTGATCCCCATCGCTGGGTAAATAGGCCTCAAAGTCAGATTCTGAGTTAAGTCCTCCCCATAAATAAATAAACATTTTTCACTTAATTCTTATTATTTTTATATCAAATATATGAATATAAAATGGGTAATTAAAATAATTTTAAAACCATATTTATATAGCACAACAAACTTCAAGTAACTGTTTTTACAAACAGGTATTGTGGGGTGCCTAACACCTTTCCCACACTTAATCGACTCCCAAACCTATTTTTTGTTTTTGCAGACCACACTTATCCACCTTTAAACGGTTTTTCAAGATTTCTCTCAAAATTTTGGTGGCAACTCTCATTTCTTCAGTCTTCCTTACGAAGGTCGGAACCTCCGCTCTCGCGTCGTCCGCATCGCATTTCTGAATGCGACACTTGGTGTTTTATTTTTTAGTTTCTTTGTGTTTAGATGAAATATTTTTCATTATTATCTATGTGCGACTTTTTTTAATGACAAGTAAAAAATATAATACAAGTCATTCAACTTCATTTACCATGCGTATAGAATTTCATTATCCGATGCATGGTGTGCATTTATAATACAAGTCATTCAACTTGGTTGTGGGTTACAAGACATTATTCATTGATCATGTAGTAATTTCTTTAATTATTTTACTCATCATATAGCAATTTAATATGTGTTCATTCCTTTCATCAAATTAGTTTAAATATAAATCTAATTGGAATATATCCATATATTCTCCATCTAAAATGATGGACTCTTTCTAAACTAGATTTTTAAAATGTATAAGTTTTGGGAAAAAATTGATCCGAAACAACGGTGTGAGAGGATTCCAAATATCCAGCTGCTCAAGTAAATGAGGACCAAGAATAATAAATGGGCCATGATAGAGCCTTCTTTTCACCTAGACTGAAAAATATAATCACATTCTTAAAATAGAGGATACAAGTAAATTAAGTTAACAGCTTCTCATTGTTCATCAACTTTTGACAGTAAGGCAGTAAATGATCAGAAGTAAGAAAATCATCAATCGAATTACAAGCAACTGTAGCTAAGTAGTGAGCATAAAAATTAGCTTCTCTTTACATCAACTATATAGTCACGCTTAGTCTCTATACAACAAAGATCTAACATTGGCAAGAATGTTAAAGTAGGGTTGTAATTGAATGTCATTTCTAAAGAGAAGGTTAATTATTTCGACACAATCATTAAACACTCTAACCTTACTAAAACCCTTGCACTTGCACTATAAAGGTACAGAAAGATAGCGGATACTCCTTCAATCCTTTTTATTAGTAACTAGCATTTATTCTTGTATTTAGCAATTCAACACTTAAAATTACTTTACCAACCATTGCATTAGATTCAAGTTCTTCAAACTATCCAAATGGCACTAATTTCATTCCAAAACAAATATAATAATTACTGTTCACACAAGAACTAAAAGTTCAACTAAATTATAAAATAAATAGACATATATCTAATGTTAAAAATTTGTTAGACTTTAAAATAACTGGAATCACTATGAGAGACTTGGCAGAAATTCTTCTTAATCAAAATATACCACCAATCAATCAATTAACTGCAACTTATATATAACTCAATCAATTAACTGCAACGTTTATATATATACATTTATATATACACATTGTATCTTTTGCTTACAATGCAAATTTTCTTTGTTGAGAGAAAATTGCATGACTTCGTTATGATTTAATATGCATTAACAGTCCAATGATATATATGGTTTAGACCTTTTGTAATATAAGTTGATTTAATACCTTTATTTTTTAAAAAAATACAAGTTATTCAATAATTTTTTACAATAACTCTAGACTAAAAAAATTTCGACATTTTGCATAATATGTTGTGAGAAATCAACTTTTGTGTATACAAGTGTTCTTTAGAGTATACATGGAACTTCTCATATTGCGAGAAACCCCTCTTGTTCTTTTGAACTTGAAATGTGTCATTCTTGTTTATAATTAACCCAAAAATACATGCAGGTAAAAGGAGGGAATGGATGTTTTGAACAAAAGCTATTTCACTTTGGAAGTGTCAAAGTTGCAAAAGAACTTTGACATATATGCCTCAACTAAGCTCAAAAGAAGAGAAAATGAACTGTGGACCACATGGGTAAGGCCGAGCACATGCTTCGAGACGAATATGTAGCAAAGGTGGGGCATGCAAATTTTCGCGGTTCTGGTGTCCAGTCCGGCCACTCCCACCCTGGTCAAACGTTACTTTCTTTGGCTTCTATATACACTGCCATTTAAAGGCCAGGATGAAAATGGAAAAGTAGGTTTTTTTAGGGTAGTGCGGCATTTCAAGCTTCCATCATCAGATAGTACTGACGTGAAAGAAGCAGAGTGGATAATTGAGGTTAATACTTTTAATAAGCTTATTGTTTTATTTAAAATATATCTATATTATTCAGAATATATTTAAAAAATTGATTTAAATTTTTAATATTAAATTTAAATTATTCATATTAAATTTAAACTGTCAGATTAATAAATTTATTTTTATATATGGAACAAATTAAATGCAATGCCCGACTGAAGGAGGACAAGAGATTGTGGTCAATGGCTGTGTCCACTATTATTGCAAAGGACAATAATATAAAGCGACCATGCTAAAGCCTAACCTAAGGTAGCCTTATTCATTATCCTTGTCACAATGTCTGTTCTGCACCAACATCAAAACAAAACAGCCTGTTCATCAGTGAAAAGGGACCCACCCATGTGAAAACGCTAAAGAAAAAAGAAGTAACCAAAGGGTAAAGTATTTCCCACAACAAAAAGCTACCTCCCCGCACCGAAAAGAAAAAATATGGGAAAAATCACTGATGAGTTCCGTAAAAGATCACGGGGAAAATACAAGCTGTTCTCCTTAAATTTATTTTGATATTAATTTTTATATTTTTATTTGATTGTCGCAAGTTCCTTAAAATTCATATGTATATATGTTTTTAATGTTACACTTTATCATCAATAGTGAAGTTAAACTAACTCATAAATACATAACTCTGTTTAATTTTATTAGTGAATTGATAAAATTATGATAAGTTAAAGCAAAATGAATACTAATCTTTTTATCTATATACTTTAATTGTGTGTTTTTTTTCTTCTAAAACTTTATCCATTACACATTTAAGGATTTTAATTTAATGTTATCATTATTTTTTTTTTTCAGTCATTTTTATACAACTCATCACAATTTTAATAAATTAATATAAAAAGTAACAAAATTTATGCACGTTTAGTTTAGCTAATGTTAAGTCTTTATGGTCTCATTTAAAAATATAGGGATTAACAAACTTGAGAGACTTGAAACTACCACATAAAAGCATAAGAGTTAATACTAAAACACAAAAAAATGTAAGGATAAAAAAATTATATTTTTTCAAAATTCAAAAGTCCTACAAAATGAAAAAATAGTTTTGAAATCCCAAAAAGTTGTGGTGTAAATATGTTTATTATCTAATTACTATATATTATCATGATCTGAAAAAAAAAGTTGTCAACAGCGTAATTAGACAATAAAAAGTGTGCTATTGTTAATTTATGCATGGCATTTTCATCCTCTTTCACTTGATATGTTTTTTTATCCCTCATCATCTTAAGTTCATCTTCATACACGTTTATTACAGAGAATGAAAAAAAGTTCAAAGCATGTGTTTGAATATAGCACAAAAATTTGAAGCGAAGTGACACCTAGATTGCTTTTCGAAGATAAAAAATTTTAGACTTTTGAACTTAAGTAGCATTCTTCTTTCACAAAATCTCAATGTTCTTCCCGGTGTATTAAAATTTCTCAGATGGAATTCTTATTCTCTGAAATCTCTGCCATAAATTAATCAGTTACATAAGCTTGAAATTATTCAATTATGTTATAGCAACATTAAAAGATTATGGAGTGGAGCACTGCTATGTTTTTCTTCCCCAATCTTAAATAAGTTATGGACTTGGTTTTTCTCCTACTTACCATTCCTCCACTACCCCTCCTCTCCTTTCCCATATAAAATGTGGATGGTCTATATTAAATATTTTTAATTTTAACTTTTTATTCTATATTTGTTTAAATAAATATATTTATAAATTTTTGTTATTAAATCTTATCACCAATATGGACGATCAAGATTTAATATAAATTTTTTAAATTTAATCTTAAAGTTAATTTTTTTTTATAATTTTCATATTAAATTTGTACTGTATAAAGTACATCTAAATAGTTGATTTATAAATATTATAAAAAAATTTTAAAATATGATTATCAATTGAAAAAGTTCAGATTTAATATAGTTAGCCCAAATTTAATATTAAAAATATAAAATTTTTAATATTAATGTACAATATTCATATAGTCAATTTATAAATGCTACTAAAAAATAGCCTATGTATAGTGCATAGTTATTTAGAGGAGGTGACATTTCCTCCTTGAGACTATATAATGGTTTTATAAAATAATTTTTATAGAGTCTTATGATCTATATAGCGATTAAAAGCGTACCCATTATATAGTCTTTACGTTTTTTAAGGTTTGGGTCTCAGAAACTATAAATAATCGTTAAATATATTCTACTACTATATAGCGATGATGATCGATGGTCTACGATTGGTTTTTGTATCTTCCTTGATCATTTCCTTATCTCTTGGAGAAGTAAGAAATAGATGTTAGCCTCTCACTCTAATGCTGAATCAAATAGTGTACACTAGCCAACACGATCGCTGAAGTACTTTGGCTTCATTGGTTATTTAATGAACAAGGAGCATCTCAAAGCTCCTTCACAAACACATGTTGTAACAGTCAAGCTATAATTAAAATTGCTCAAAATGTGTTTCATGATCGAACCAAATATATTGAAATTGATTGTCATTTTACTTGGGAGCATTTTATTTAAGGCACCATTCAATTTATTCCAATTTAAACCAAGTATCAGTTATCTTGAGTTTGAGGGGATGTCATGTATAATATTATCTAAATATTCTATCATCACTAGGTGTGTATATATATATATATCAATCATTATTAAAAAATATTATTTGATATTATTATATATTTCCTCCGTTAAAAAATGTAAGGTATTTTTAACTAAATTTACCCCAATAAAATAATTACCTACTTTCCAACCAACTCTATCTTTATATACTTACCTCTATTAAACACTCTATAATAAATATAAATTTATTATCAATAGGGCATTTTTGAAAAAAAGGCAATAATTACACCTCAAAAGATTAAAAATGCCTTATATTTTTAAACATCCAATCCTTAAAAAAATATTTTATATTTTTGAACAGAAGAAGTAATTATTAATCATTGTTGGGTTATTGATTTATTAATCCATATAATGTAATTTTTATCTTAGTAATACACGAGACATTTTTTCACATTTTTCTTGCTTGTTTCATACTCATACATAGGACTCAAGGAAATGTTATCTTATAACTGGTTTTGTGGATTTGTTTGTGGAAACCTTAGTAGAGGCTTTGTTGTACTCCTCTTGTATGGGCACATTTTGTTTGCTCATTTATTTTGCCATGACTCTAGTAACAATTTTCATTTATTAATTTGAGGCTCAACAGTGGCCTCAAGAATTTATTAGATTTGATGAACTTTGGTTTACGTTGAAAATATTATTCTTTATTTATGATTTTTAATTACACCTGAGCTTTGACATTTATTATCTATGACTATGAGGGCCTGAAGTCTGACCAGTTTTTTATGTATGTGCTCGGATATAGGGCTTGTTGTGAGTTGTGTGCAACTTGGGACTGAGCCCCCTATGCCCATATTTATTTTGTTTTATGTTGTGATCCCACAGTTTTGTTTCAGTTTATTTTGTGAAGATTATCTAAGGACACATGTGTCTGATGTTTCTAAATGAGGTGTTACATGAGACCTAAACTACTCTCCATGTCTCAGGATAAATTATACATAGTAAAATATATTCCTAAAATAAAATATAGAAAACTTTTAAGTAAGCTTATAAAAATGTGATTCTTTGATGCAGGGAGATCAACATGATCAAGTGCCAAGTGCTTCTTAGGTCTTACTTTAACTGTTGTACATGTTTTCTCCGATGAATTGTTTCTCCTCTCTTTCCCCAGCATTTTTCGTCGCAACTATTCCACTAATCGTAAAAATATTTAATTGTTTGCTGGAAAAATGAAAATATTGTTTCTCCATATAAAAATAAGAAGAAAAGTTTGAGCAATTTTTTAAAAATTGTTTTTAAAAAATATTTTCACGGGTTGTAAAAATGACGATGATTGTAGTGGCGTGTAGGTATTGTTTTGTGGAAGCATGAGTTGATGATCTTGGTTAAATATATAGAATACGTTGTGACCAATAATGAATTATGAGTTCTGATATCCTTATGTTTTTGTTTTATTTTCTTTATATTTTTGTGTCATCTTTAACTTCATATTTAAATTAAGATTAAAACAAAACTCAATTCGTGGATTAGAGAGATAAACCGATTTATAAATTGGGTTCGTTGGAGTCTTTTGTAGTTTGCAAAAATTCATCAATTAATAATTTTTAATGGATTAAGCGCCATGACAAATTTGTCCAGCAATAACACATGATTTTTCAAAATCAATATAATGTTACCTTTTTTTCCTTCAACATTTAAAGAATTTCCAAGCAATGGCAGACTGGCGTGTGGACAATGCACATAATCACAGCAGCAGACAAAACTCATACAGTAGGAATCACAATGAGCAGCACACATCCGAGTTTTAGGGGGTCCACATTTATTTATTTATTTATTTATTGGATCCACATTTATTAAAAGAAAGGGGGATTACTGTCCGTCTTGGTCACCCCAGCTGTGCATCTTCGTTAGGGTGAAAATAGGGAATGACATTTTTGAGTTTTGCGCAAATAGAATCAAGAAAGGAGAGTCATGTGCGTTCACGTTGACTCAGTTGAATCATTTAGTGCGTTTGAATTAAAAAATTTATAATTAAAATTAGGATTTAATTGAAGTTAGTAAATTAAGGTTAGAAAAAAAATTAATTGATATAATATAATTTATATTTAGATATCATTTTTTTTAAGTTAGTCAGATAAATTGAAATTCGTTCGGATGGTTTAATTCAAAAACCAGTTGAGATGTTTGATTGCAAAAATAAGCTTGAATTTTTTATTTTAAATATTAAATCTTAAATAAGTATGTTTATATTTTTTTGACTAACTAATAAGCAAAAAATATTAAACTTAAAATCACAACTAATAAGTAAAATATCTTAAATATTCAACCATGAAAACCTAAAATAAATTAATATTTAATTGATATGATTTACAAGTTAATCTTTAATTGTATTATGAACACGCTGCATCTATCTTAATGATCCGGGTAGATTTGATGAGGATGTTTTACCAATATTGGTATCTTCCTCCTAGACTTTTACACTTTCATCTTCAGCTTGTATGAACTGCTCATCAGTAATTGAATTTCTCCTAATAAAATTATGTATTGCCATTGTTGTACAAACAACTTGAACTTGTGTTTTATATTTAAATTTGGACATTTTTCGTATAATTGCAACCTATTCTTCTACACTCCAAAAGTTCTTTCTATAGTGCATCTTAGACTTGAATGATAATACTTGAAGATCACATTATTGTTTGCAAATCTTGCAACTTGCTTAAAGTCTGGAAGGTGATAAAGTTTGCAACAATATAGACCAAGATACCCATTTAGTGTTGGATAACCAGAATTAACCAAATAATATTTACCCATTAAATGAAAGGAAGTGATGTAAATTTGACCAACATTAAATCAATGCAATAATAATTATAGTGACTTCAATAAAATATACCCGGAGGTGAGTGCGGAAAATGCATTAAAGGAGTTGATATGGCATTATCAAATACTCGAACATCATGAGCCGTACCTTCCTATCCCGCAATGACAAAAGTAAAACATATGTTCCAATCACAAACAGCCATAATATTCTGTGTTGCATATCCCTTTCTTCCAATAAATTTGATTTGATCATCAACACTAACCACGCATGGCACATGAGTGCCATCAATTGCTCTTATAGCATCCTTAAAGAATGGCGAATATTGTGGATCATTTTGAATTTTTGAATGACATCTTCGAAACAAAGGATCAAGTGGCTTTGTATTTGCCTTGGAAAGGTTAAGGCAAGCAGCTAATACTTTATGAAAATTTCTACGGACAGTTTTCCCTGAATGCTGAAATCGTTCTTGTTTCATCCTATTACCAACTCCATGTCTAATTGTATTTAAAAACATTCTAACCATTTTTTCAACTCTCATTTTTTTAGACTTTTTTAGACCAAGATCAACTAGTATTACACACAGTTGTCTAAACAAATGTTTTTTCATTCGAAACATTTCATAACAATGATTAGGATGACCTTGCAAAATCTCATTGACCCACATTTGTCCTGTTTACATGCTAGTTCTCCGTGGCTCTTTACACACATAAGGCATCACATATTCACTAACTAATTGACATATTTCTTCTTACTTCATTATATCTTGCTGTAACAAGAGAAGTAGTTGATGAGCCACATTTACATCCCAACCTTCATTCCAACCTAACATATATTCATTCGATTCTTCCATGATTTTTAAACCTAAGGTAAAATAGTATGTAAATATCATTTGTGCATAATATAAAGTACATAGTATATAAATATCATTCAATAACATAAAAGATAAAGCATAAGATAAGCATTGGATAAGAGTTAAATATTCACTACAAACTAAGTCATCATTTGTATAGCAAATTACAAGTCAAAATAAAGCAACTACAAGTCAAATACAAGTCAAAATAAAGCAACTACAAGTCAAACACAAGTCAAGTCATCATAAGCCTAGATAAAAATTCATCTAGATGTATTTTTTGAAATAAAATCTAGTAGATGGTAGAGTTGGTGCTTTAATCAATTAACTAAGTGATCAGGATGATCTTTGAGTTGCCAGTAAGGATCTCGCATAGGCTTGTACAAAACAAGATTGACACATCTTCAATGCAAATCTTTATCACCAAAAACTTCTGGGAGTCCATTTAGGTAAGCCACAACCTTAGAAACTCTTATGTCATTTGCCAAAATCTTGTTTACTGTCTCTGTTCTAGCTCTATTATTCTTAGCCATTTTACTCATCGCATCTACTATTTTTATTGATGCAGGGACCTTTTACTTTTTCCTCCCACCAACGCCTACCACCCTTTTTCTCTTGCCTTGACTTCCGTCACCACTAGTTCCATTGATATTTGTGGTGATATTTAAGCCCAACAACTCATCGGTGACCCTCGTAGGTGCTGTGGTGTTAGATAAATTTAGCTCCTCTTCACTATTACCGGAGCCTTCCTGAAGGTCAATAGTAGGGTGGTACACATCCTCATCATCATCATCCTCTATTTGGGTCTGGGTAGTAGATGGTATAAAAAGTGTTTCCCCAATCGTCAGGACATCCTTGAATATCAAAGTTAATTCTCTTGCAAATCTCAGACCTTTATATTTAAATTTTTCATAAAGAGGATTTTTCTGCAACCATTCAAATAACCAACAATTAAAATTCTCAAATTAAATTCTAATCTTAAAAACACTTAACAACTAATCTATACCAAGATTTTTTGCTCCCACCACTCATCTGAAGTATTAACATTATTCTTGTCACTGTCCCACCTTGAAAACAACTTATGTCATACGTTCCATTCTTTCCTCATGTTATCTAGCTTATTTTTCAATTGCTTTCGCTCATACATTTTTCCTATTTTTGCCTCAAACCCCTCAATTATTGCCTGCCACCATTTTTGTTGGAAGCAGTTCCTTTCCTTTATTTCTTGTACACTTGTTCCAAGCATTCTTTAATGAAATTTTTTGTCAAAGTTGAATTCCACACAGCTTTTCCTTTATTGCTATTCATTGTTGTATAGACTAGTTAGCCATCACAAACATGCAAAATCAATATATATTTCTACATATATGTATCACAATTTACCAAAAGACTCTTATTTTCAGATTTTCAGTTTGGCATTTTTCAAATTCATGGAGCCTTTTTATCAATAAATTCCTTAGAAGAGAGCTATATGCCATATTTTTAAATGTATCAATCAAGTCAATGACATTAAACTGATAACTCACCTAAAATAAACATCAATTAAAGGTTGAGGTGAGATATAACGTGCTAAGGTTGAATTACCACCCTATACCATTCTTCACTGCCTAAGTTATGGGTTTCCCATATTCCTCTCCCCTGCCATGAAAAGAAAAAATTCTCTTACTCTCCTACAGCATGTTTTTTTTATCTCCCAACAAACGGTATAGCAGTGTTCTATCTAGGATACAATAAAGTTGAATATTATATCTACCTATCATTTTCCATCCATTTTCTTTACTTTTAATTATGCAGGCCACATACAGAATTACCTTGCATTCAACTTTAGTGCAAGGAAGCCTAGAAACGGCCACCAACAATCATTTCTGGAAACAAAGAAACATCATTTCTCATTGCACAAATCAATTTAGCCGATCTAATATCATTTCTCATTGTAGGGGATTGAAAAAAAATGATGATCTCGAGTTCCAGAAACAGCCACCGAGGATCATCACCAAGCATTCAAGTCAAGGAAGAAAAAATGAGGCAAAGAAGGAACAATAGAGCACGACATAAAGGAAGGAGACAAACAGAACAACCTTACTTGGCAAGGACAGGTGATGGGGAGTAGATCTGGTGATAGGAAGTGCAAATTTGGTGGACATGGTGGAGATCGAGATGCGTCAGGGAGAAGAACCACTTCAGAGCTTCGACATAGTGGAAGCTAGAACGGACGATGGAGGGTTGGAGATCGGCCGGAGGTGCTTCAACATAGTAGAGATGAGCTGCTGGATGGCATCGCTTGACTAACGGAAGGAAGAAGAAGCAGATCTGCGAGCGAGTATTCTGAAAGCACAAAGATGAGAAGGAAGAAGCTGCTCGTCGAGAGTTTTGAAAGGAAGAAGCAGATTTGTGAAGCAACTTTTGAGGTGTATAGCCAACGTTTTGAAGGAAGAAGCAGATTTGTGAGCTTTAAAGCAGCTTCGGAGGTCACGACACCATGTACAAAGGAAAGGAAAGGCATAGCTGGTAGAAAAAAAGCAAGAGAGAGAAATCAATAAAATTTAAAATGTATTTAATGCTTCCAACGAGCATTAACGCTAATGCTCAAGAGAAACGTCAAATGAGTGAGCTTCAACATTAACGCACATTCACCTGCCAATTAAGGTTAAAAAATCATGTTAATCCAAATAAAATTTTTTTAACATTTTATATCCTAATTGCAGTTAAATCCATTCTAATTGAGGTTTGCCTTTAATCCAAACATGCTCTTAGAAAAGGAATCACAGGAAGCCAGCTGGGACGGCAAAAATTAAAATAAATGTACAATGAGTTAATGACAAAAGCTAAGCTCGCACACTTTAGCACCACTCACAGCCTTCCTACTTAGTTGCCGAGAAAATAAGGCAAAATTTCACAGCAAATCTCGACCAAACTTATGGAGAGTCAACCTATTAAAATTCTAAAACATCAATTAAGTTTTTGAAAAAAATGAAACGAATAGTCCAATTCCTTACATCAATTGTTTATTTTTTTATACAGAACTTGTTTATTTTCCTTACATTAATTGTTCATGCATCTAACTTCACTTATTTATATTTATAATGGTGGTATGTTGTTAATGAGAGTTATAAATTTTTCCTACATCAATATTTTATACATACATTATTTGTTCATTTTTCTGATATAATTTATCTATGCACCTAACTTCACTTATTTATATTCATAGTGGTATTATGTTGTTAATAAAAATTAAAAATTTTCACTACATTAGTTATTTATTTTCCATACTTATAGTTTCACTTATTCATATTTATAGTATTGTTATGTTGTTAATGAAAATTAAAAATTTTTACTACAGTAGTTATTTATTTTCTATACATCTAGCTTCACTTATTTATATTTATAATATTGTTATGTAGTTAATAAGAGTTGTAAATTTTTTTTACTAGTTCTTCATTTTTTATGCATCAGTTGTTTAGTTTCTCTATGTCAATTGTTGTTATTTGAGGAGATCGGTGTTATTTGTGTCATTTTTTTTTAAACTTTAATTTCAATTTAACCTAAGTAGGATTCACAAGGACTGATATTTCAGAATTTTAGCAGGTGGATTGTTAATAAATTTGATCAAGGGAGCTGCAGTAAAATTTTTCAAAAAAAATTATTAAAAATAATTCTTTTTAATCTTTATTAAAGGATAGATGTAAGAACTTATTAAATTTAAAATAAAGTTAATAAAATTTAAAATTTTTTAATTTTGATGAAATATATTGAAAATAGCTTGAAAAGAAGACAAGTGAAACATTTGATTGTCTTTTACCAATTTGCCCAAACACTCCAATGGCTGCTCCAGGTCCTTCCAGTGCTTCACCTTCTATGATGAATTATCATGTTTTTGAGAACCAAAATTAAGTTTAGCATTTTATTTATAAATAAAAAAATATTTTTAAAAAGTTTTGTGACAATCCAAGGCCGTCCTTTCAGGGCACCGACAGTCCTACACGCGCACCAACCTCATTGATCATTTGCACGCTGCGCTTCTTCGACAAGGAATTTTAGCATATCCTTACATCCTCTATCCAATTTGATGGGCTTTTTTTAAATTAGATTTCTTAAATGCATAAATTAGGGAGAAAAAATTGATCCGAAACGATGTGTAGTGTGAACGAGTGATTGTTCCAACTATCCATTTGCTTTGCAAATGCAATGCCAACCAAAGAACCAAGAGATTGTCGTCAATGGCTTATGGCTGTGTACACTATTATTGCAAACGACAAGAATAATAATCCCAAGATCAATGAAAAAGAAATCGGAAGGGGACCCACCCACGTGAAAACTGATAAAAGAAAAAATTAACCAAAGGGTAAACTATGTACCACACCAAAAAGCTGCCTCCACGCGCCAAAAATGACATTCCTTCTTCCCCTTTCATTCGGTCGTCGCTGAATATTTCATTCCCTTTTACCAGTTTGCCCAAAAGCTCCTTCAACGGCTGCTCCAGGTCCTTCCTCTGCTTCATCTTCTCCGATGAAGTATCATGTTTTCTTGAGTTTCAGAGGCACCGACACTCGCACCAACTTCACTGATCACTTGTACGCTGCTTTGTGTCGACAAGGGATTGAAACTTTCAAGGATGATAAAGATCTTCACAAAGGAGAAGTTATTTCCGAGGAACTTCTCCAAGCTATTGAGCAATCCATGTTTGCGATTGTTGTGCTCTCCAAGAATTATGCTTCTTCCCGTTGGTGTTTGGATGAACTGCAGAAGATCCTAGAATCCAAAAAGGACTCCAGTGAAACAATTTTCCCAGTTTTTTATCACGTAACTCCAACTGATGTTCGGCATCAAAAAAGAAAATTTGCTACAGCTTTTGATACCCATGAAGTTAGATTTCCATATGAAGTTCCAAGATGGAGAGAAGCTTTAACGCAGATTGCTAATTTCTCTGGTTGGCATATAAAAAAGGATAAGTAAGTTATCATTAATTCATTACCTTTTTTTTTTTTTTTATATTCTCACAATTTTGCTTCTTAGTATTTTATTTTTTAATTTCTTTGTGTTTAGATCAAATTTTTTCATCATTATCAATGTGACTTTTTTTTTTTTTTCAAACGACGTGTCAAATATATACTTGTTATAGAATGATACATATTCTCTTCATCAACTTTCAAAACGCAGCAGAAAGCTGTCAAGTGTCAACTGTAGTATTTCTAAACAGGGAGTTTTCACTCAGGCTCTCAAAATACAAAATTTACATTTGTAGTTTAATAAAATATTTCTAAACAGGGTTTACACAATGTTTATGAATACGCAGACTCATTGAACATATATAAACCTCTAATATTTATATAATATAAAATTCATAATGGAAATATACATTCATTGAAACAACATACTTAAGTGGTTAATATATATCATATGTTGTGCATTCATGAATATTATGTTAAGGATTCTTTAACATTATGTTGCACATACATGGATATTTTATTGAGATAAGAACAAATGCCTCTTTTCATCTACTACAAAACTGGCCGACTGACTTGCATTATATTTTCAAATTCTATTAAGCTCTAAATAAAAAATTTTGTATTTTGGGAACCCTAAATGAGATTCTCTCTTGTAAATATGAATATCTGTTAGTTTCATTATAATTATAATCATAGAGACTTGATGGTTTAACCCCAAAAAAAAAATTATTGAAATAAATTGAACCGGAACAAAAATGAGGTGGTTGTGCTTTTGACATTTTTCTGTGATTTATAACAATTCTCAGTTGCTATAAAAACAGTTTCAGTGGTCATATAGCATTTTGGGCATTTTTGATTTTCTTATAAGATATCGTTGTATGTGAGAAAGTAATTCTCATATGTTTTCGGGCCTACTTTTGTGGTTCCTCCTCAAAGAATTGGAATTGTTTCTTATGGACGACGCATATTCTGTCATAAGGTTACGTCAGAAATGTCAACTTAATACATACTCCAGTTGTAGATGGAATTTTTTTTTGGGGGGGGGGGGGGTGTATCCTCCAATGCAGTGATGGAGCCAGGCCAGGACTCTAGTTATAAGTGTGAGATAATTTAATATAAAATTAATTTTTTTAAAAAATAATAATGCTAGGATTAAAATTATAATAATATAAATAATTTTATCATCATTTTGCCTTTTAAAAAATTATATTGAACAGATTAATTTGATCTTTTATTATAAATATGCTCTTCATATCTTATCTAAATAATTAAACTATTATATATTTAATACCTATGATGAAGTAGGGGTAATAAGAAATATTTTATGCCGTAAAAAGGTTCTCATCATTCTTGATGATGTGAGCCATAGAAGTCTACTAGATAATTTGGCAAGAATTAAAGAGTGGTTTGGTGAAGGGAGCAAAATCATAATAATTACGAGAGACATACAATTGTTGACATAATAACTAGGGGGAAAAATCATTCAAATAAATTGAACCTGAACAAGAATGACTTGCGTGATTATATGCTTTTGACATTTCTCTTTGATTTATAACAATACTCAATTGCCATAAAAACAGTTCTAGTAGTCATAACTTTTTGGGTATTTGAGTGATTTTCTTGTAACATATTGTTTTACATGAGGAAGTAATTCTCATATGTTTTCGGGCACACTTTTGTTGTTCCCTCTCGAATAACTTGAATTGCATGTTTCTTATGGATATTGCATATTGTCTGTTGTCATATATAGGTCGAGTAAGAAATGTAAACTTAATATATACTCGTATGCCTCAATCAAAAGCTCGTCTCAAGTTGCAGCTGAATTGAAAAAAAAAAATATATATTTTCCCCCCTCCTTTATATCCTTCTCTACGTTTAAGAGATTATGTATACAAATATACCTATTTAATTTGCTCATTTCTCCTTTAATTTGATTGAAATTTATATTTTACGGAGCATAATCACTTAATATTCTTTGGTCAAAGCAGACCTGAGGCGAAAATTGTTGAAGACATTGTGAAATATGTGTGGTACAAATTATGTTTGAAGTTGCCATCAAATTTTGAACATTTAGTTGGAGACATTCAATCAAAGGTGGATAGAATCATCTCCCTTTTAAAGATAGGATTGGATGATAAATGCTTCATTGGGATATGGGGAATGGGCGGTATAGGCAAAACCACTCTTAGTCGAGTTGTTTATGATGCACTTCGAAGCAAGTTTGAGGCTAGCTATTTTTTTGCTAATGTAAGGGAGGATTGTGAAAAGCATGGCTTTGTTTACTTACAAAAGAAGCTTCTTTCAGGCCTTGGACGAATAGAACCAGAAATAAAAAATGCCCATGATGGAGCAAAGGAAATAAGATTTTTTTTATGCCATAAAAAGGTTCTCATTGTTCTCGATGATATCAGCCATGGAAACCAACTGGACAAATTGGCTGAAAGTGAAGAGTGGTTTGGTGAAGGGAGCAAAATCATAATAACTACTAGAGATAAACAATTGTTGACACAATACAAACAGTTTGAAGAGTATGGTGTTGGAGAGTTGAATGAAGATGATTCCCTTAAGGTTTTATGCCGGAAAGCATTTAAAAGGGATGAGCCTGATGAAGGTTATTTGGATTTGTCGAAAGAAGTAGTTAAATATGCTTGTGGACTCCCTTTGGCTCTTGAAGTCTTGGGGCGATTTCTTTGCAAAAGAGATCAAGTTCAATGGAGAGATGCATTAGACAAGTTGAAGCAAACTTTACCTAATGATATCTTTAGTAAACTCTGCATCAGTTATGAAGGATTGGAAGATGAAGAGTACAGAGATATATTTTTAGATATTGCATGTTTCTTCGTCCGAAGAACGAAGGCTGAAGTGAAAGATATATTAAAAGCATGCGGTCTTCATTCAGTAATTGGAATTGATGTTCTGATCGAAAAATCATTGTTAAGTATCGTCCAATTAGATAGTATAGAGAGGTCACATTTTGATTACGATGTACGTCAATATATGGATGATGGGCTTCGAAAGATGAGAAGGGAACTTTTAATCAGCCATTACCGCCAGCTTGAATATTATCCACAAGATCATCTTGCAATGCACGATTTGCTTCAAGAGATGGGAAGGAATATTGTTTTGAAGGAATCAAAAAGTGATCCCTGTAAACGTAGCAGATTGTGGTGTCTAGAGGAGGTTGATTACATGTTGAAAAGAAATAAGGCAAGAATTTAATTTTTAAGTGTGCTACAGTTAATTTATGCATGGCATTATCTTTTTCTTTCACTTGATATTTTTGTTATCTCTCATCATCTTAAATTCATCTGCATACACATTTATTACAGGGAACGAAAAAAGTTCAAAGCATATGTTTGAATATAGGAGATTTTAAAGCGGAGTGGCACCCAGATTGCTTTTCGAAGATGGAAAATCTTAGACTTTTGGACTTGAGTGGTGTTCGTCTTTCACAGAATCTCAATGTTCTTCCCAGTTCATTAAATTTTCTCAGATGGAATTATTATGCTCTGAAATCTCTACCGTCGATCGATCAGCTGTATGAACTCGGGATCCTTGAGTTGCGTTTCAGCACAATAGAAAGATTATGGATTGGAGCACCGGTATGCTTTCCTTCCCCAATCTTGAATAAGTTATGGACTCGGTTTCTCTCCTCCTCACCATCCCTCCACTACCCCTCCTCTCCTCTCCATAGATGATCTGGACAGTCCAAATTCAATGTTTTAATTTTAATTTTATATTTATTTAAATAAATAAATTTATAAAAAAAATTTATTAAATCTTATCACCAATCTAAAAAATCAAGATTTAATACAGATTGTACAACTTTAATACTAGAATTAAGATTTTTTGTAATTTTAATATTAAACTTGTAATTTTTAGAGCATATTTGGATAATCAATTTATAAATATTATAAAAAAATTATTAACTATGATTTTCAATTCTTATCACCAATCTAAACAATCAAGATTTAATATAGATTGTACAACTTTAATACTAGAATTAAGATTTTTTGTAATTTTAATATTAAACTTGTAATTTTTAGAGCATATTTGGATAATCAATTTATAAATATTATAAAAAAATTATTAACTATGATTTTCAATTCTTGTTGAGAGTCCGTATTTAATATAGATAATTTAAATTTAATATTAAAAATGTAAAAATTTTATAATTTTAATATTAAATCTGCATAATATCTGGATGGTCAATTTATTAAAATTATAAAAATTTTTAACATTAAGTTTGGACCATTCATATTAACTTTGAACCATCTAGATTGGTGATCAAGCATTTATCGCAATTTTTATAATTTTTTAATGAATATAAAAAATAAATATTTTAAATTTTGATCGTCTAAATTAAACTCGGACGATGCAGATTCACTGTCCCTTAGCGAAGGAGGGACCAGGGGGTCCCCCGCTCCATAAGTTATACACACATATACGCAAACACATATTATCATTAAACTTTTGAAAACACTAATTGTTCTCATTTTGCTTTTGTGTCTTATATGTTGGCCAGCGTTTAGATAAGTTGAGGATCATCACTTTGGCTGGTTCTGAAGATCTAATAGAAACTCCAGATTTCAGTGCAACCCCAAACCTTGAGAAGTTGTTCCTTGATTATTGCTTTAAGTTATGTCATGTTCATGAATCTATTGGACAACTGAAGAAACTAGTTGAGTTGAGTTTGGCATATTGTATAAATCTTGCTACGCTTCCAAGTTGCCTGGAAATGAATAATCTGGAGGTGCTTGGTCTTGAAATATGTCGAAGCCTTGAGAAGCTCCCGGAGTTTGGGAAAAATATGACAAGTCTATACTTGTTAGATGTGTCTTATACATCAATCACAGAAATTCCTTCGTCCATTATTCATTTAATAAATCTCAAATATTTGAATTTGGAGAATTGCAGAAAGCTTGAGAAAGTTCCCGAGCTTCCTCCAAATTTAATTATAGAAGCGACTCATTGTGATTTGTTGGAACCCAAAGATGCAGTTGTAAAATACCTCTCCGGATCACCTGTATCTAAGGTTTTTCATCTTCTCTATGTCTTATGTAATTAACATGGTTTCTTAGCTTACACTTTTGTTTCATTTTGATTGCAATGAATCGACACTAATTAACAGTATTTGGTAGCTAGTATTTAATATTTAATATTTGATACTTGATAGTGTTTTATTTTATACGTGACAACATGTTAGTGTTCTGCAGGATCCCATTCACCTTTTTTATGATTACTGCAACTCAATGGGATTCCCTTGGAGAGCAGGAATGTTTGAATGGTTTGAAGGAGAGGAACATTGTTGTAGTAGAGAGAGTAGTTCAAGTGAAGAAGTGGTAACCATAACGGCAGACATACCTTGTGACATGGCTGATTCTAATAATGGACAATGCTGGGGAATTGCTGTAGCCCTTGCTTTCCAATCCTATGTCGATGAAGGGGATTATAGTTTTTCAGTGAATTGGAAGTTTGCAGATTATTGTCATACCAATAAAAGAACTGCCACTAATGATATTAACAGTGCAGAAGATGATCATTTTGTCGATCGAGTATATGTGGGATATTATCCATTTAAGAAGGAGGACTGTAGAGCAAATCCAAGTGGTGTGGGCATCCAACTTCATTTGAAACTTTCTTTCCCAGCCAATCCTGCTGCTAAGTGGGGACTTTTCCCGAACTGGGAAATCGTGGATTGCTGATGGCGTCTGACATGTCAGAAACATTTTGATGAAGGGAGATGAACACATCATGCCGCGTTTTATTGCCAGGTAATGAAAGGAATTCCAAAGTGCTTCCCACTTTAATTGCTATACTTGTTTTCTTCTATCAATTGTCGATCTTTCCTCTCTTCCCCCAGCATTTGTCCTCGCGTCTACTCCACTACTCACGTAAATATTTGATTTAAAATACAAAAAAAAAAACAGAGAAGTTAATAATTTTTTTATTTTACATTGACATTTTTTTCCATCATTTTACATTGATATTAAATTTATATATATAAAGGGATGCGCCGAATATAAATTCAAATAACATGGATGATAAAATTCTGGAAATTAAGCATAAGAATAAATTAGATAAAGGTGCATTTTTGTCCTTAAAGTATTTTTTAAAGAGCATTCAACACCTTAACGTTTTTGTTGAAATAATTTTGTCTTTTTTATCAAATTTTCAATGTTAACTTCAAGCATTGACCGTTAACGTCAAGTAAAATTGCTCCAATAAAAATATTAAAAAATTAGGTGCTTCTTGAAAAATACTTTTAGAATAAAAATGCTTCTTTATCCTAATAAATTATATGATGGTTTGGAATGTTGAAAAGTAAAATTGAGGTGAGAAGGGAGTGGATGGAATGATGAGTGAAGGGCATGGAGTAGAATGGAAGGAAATCTGGAAGTGGGGGATGCCAAGCAAAGAATTATTCCATTTTCTTTTGGTACAGTAGAAAGGAACCTGAATCCATGCTGGCATCAACTCGACATTTAATACCTGGCCACTCGCCACTTGGTGACCGGGAATAAAAAAACTCAAGTGATTGTTTTCAAGGGTTTTGGTCCCGACGCCTCGTGCGTTATTTCATAACATAGGCACATGCATTATACTATTTTATATGTCATCCTCTCTCCTAGGTCTTGCATATAAACAAATGTATCCATTTCACGATTGCGAGAATATTAGTTATTTTTATGACTCTGATAGTGTTTTTTTAAAATATCCTTATTGTTTCTACGGAAAAAATCCTTACTGTTAATGTTTAATTAAAATGCATGCACATCTTCATCTAAGAGTGCATAGTAATTGAAAATGTTCATCAAATGCATCTCATTTTGAGGGCTTTTTTGTGCATTTAAAACAAAAATTTTAATTTTGACAGTTTTCAACTTTGGATAATGGAGAGAGACTCTAGAATTTGTTGGCTGTCATCTTCATACCATTAAAGGTCATATGGATTCCACGTTCAAAGTTCTGGTCAGATTATCTCTTTTTCCTTGGAATTTGGATCGTGCCAATTAGGAATGGAGGCCTAACATGCCCATGCTCAACTCTTTTTCTTTTTTACCCTTCTTAATCAATAATTATTACCTATCATTTAAAATATAAAATATTTTTAATTAAATCTTACTTTTTAACAAAATAATTATAATTAATAATAAATTATTTCTGAGATATTCTTTTAGTTTAGTGTTATTTTCCTGTCATCTTTGACTGCATATTTGAGTAATTAAGATCATAATAAAAGTTAGTCCGTGAATTATGGAGAGATAAAACAATTATTTTGGTCCTTTCAAATTTGTTATAATTTTTTTTGAGCAAAAATTTGTTATAATTTGCAAAAAGAGAATATAATAGATCTTCGGAAATTGAGAATTTATAAATTTCAAAAAGTTTGATTTTGGAAAACAAGAGATTATTTTATGCTTTATAAAAATTATAAAATGAAAAAATATAAAAAAAGTAAAACTTCATAAAAATTCATGGGTATCAACTTTAGAGAATACATTTCCTTGTAAAAATTTATAAATTAGTAATTTTTAATTAATTAAAGACCATTTTCTCTTTGGTAGAGCTATGGGCACTCTAATTTTTTTTTGGGAACAGTATGGCTAATAATTTCCCAAACCAATGTTTTTTTTTTTAAATTTTAACAGTCAACATTGTTTGTAAAAAGTTGCATAGCTCGCACTAGATACTTGAAATCTTAAAATGGTTAAAATCTCTTTTTTTTTTTAAGAAATATTATATGTTATATTGCTCTACGATTTTTTAAGGTGCTCATCACAATTCTTTCGAGAATGCTCAGAGGGCAAACATGCCCTTTAATCATATTTTCATTACCTATACATCTAATATAATTAGGTTTATAATATTCAATACACACATATGGAATGCAAAATTGTTTAAGATGAATGTTTCTTTTAAAAAAAACAATTAGAGGGGCAAATATTATAAGTGGCTTCAAATCCTTAGCTTACTTATCATTATCATTAGCAATATGAATGTTTCTATTCCTTCTTGTAATTTTTTTTTTATCTCCTTTTTCGTGTTTGCAATAATTACATGTTTTTCCTTTGTTGAAAAGTTTCAGTTGTTCATTACGGACTAGTTTGGGACATGCTTGTTCCATGAATGGAAGCTACGAATTCTGTTGCAGAACCAAACACGCGTTTCATTAGCATGTGTATATATATATATATATATATATTTGTACTCCAGGCGCAAAGTTAACATGTAAGGCCATGTCGTCTCTTCCTCAAATCTTCAAGAAGATGATCATCCATCACTTTCTGATCGATGTGCCATATCCAGCTCTTTACAATTTTAAGTTTCTTCATTTAATTTGGTGTGCATGTTTCTGTTGGCAAGGAGCAAAATAATTGAAGACATTGTTGAAGTTGTATGAAGTATGAAACAAATTGCATGTTAATTAATTACCATCTAACTTGATTCGACACTGTAAAAAAACTTAATTTGTTTTATTTGTTTTATGATTTAGTATTGTTAGCTCAGAAATGGGAGAAGAGAACGAATAGGAAAGAATAATGAAAAAATGTTATATCTTAATTCAAAATTTCAAAATTCAAATTTTATGATCATTATTTTTTATTATATATTAGTTATTAAGTTTAATTTTCATGTAATGCATATATGATTACTTTTGCTAGTTATTGTGACAAATGTATCATATTTAGTACATAGTTTGTTCAATTAAGAATATAGATTAATTCTTTATTTTTCCATTCATTTACATTTTAACATATATATATATATATATATATACTCCCTCTATTAAAAAATATAAGGTATTTTTTTGAAGAATTATATGTTCAAAAAAATAAGGCATTTTTAGTCTTTCGAGGTATAATTATTGATTTTTAAAAACTGTTGATTTTTAAAAACTGCTCTTATTGATAATGACTTTATATTTATTATAAGGTGTTTAATAGGGATGAATATGAAAAGACATGTTTAGTTTAAAAGTAGATGACTACTTTATTAGGGATGACATTTGGTTAAAAATGTCTTATATTTTAAATGAAGGGAGTAGATATATATATATATATATAAAGATGTTTTGTGTGGACATGAAATCTATTCTTTTCTAAAACATTTTATTTTTATTATATGTCGATTGTTTGTTCCATTATTTAGGATGCTTAGTATTTGAAATCAATTCATAATACTTTCAATAAGCAAGCTGGATTCTCTTCAACCTTATTCATAAATTTCATGCAAGAACTACATTAATAAAATTAATATCAGTTTATATTTATAGAAGTGAAAATTTCTTTTTTAAAATAATAGTGAATTTGCGAATTTTTCTTCAAAAAATTTGTTGTGAAATTTCTATATAGAATATACATGCTTCAAAAATTGTGACATTCATGTAATGACAACACCAAATTACATGCACCGTGTATAATGGTGAGCACATGGGCACTGAGCAGCGCATGTACTCCCATGGTCTAGGCCTCCGGGGGATCCGTGGAAAGGAAGATACGGAAATTATATTATTAATCATTAAATAGATGCCAACAAAAAAAAAAAAAAAAGGAATTAATTGCTCTGCATCTTCATTTACCATGCATGTTAAAAATAGAAAATAATTTAATTTATTTTATTTTATAAATTCTTAACCTTGTACATATTGTAAATACGAAATAATATCTTATTTTACTCCATATTAACGAATGCAATTTTACTTCATAATCTTTCACCTCATGCCAAAAAACAAAACTCAAATAATATATTTGATTCTAAACTTCATTATCCGATGCATGGTGTGTGTTTATAATACAAGTCATTCAACTTGGTTGTTACAAGACATTAGTTATTGATCATGTAGTAATTTCTTTAATTATTTTACTCATCATATAGCAATTTAATATATATTCATTACTTTCATGAAATTAGTTTAAATATAAATCTAATTGGAATATATTCATATATTCTCAATCCAAAATGATGGACTCTTTCTAAATTAGATATTTTAAATGTATAAATTTTGGGGAAAAATTGATCCAACACAATGGCATGATGGGGTTCCAAATATCCAGTTCCTTTGCAAATGCAATACTCAAGCAAATGATGATCAAGAATAATACATGGGCCATGATAAAGCCTTTTTTCCCCCTAGATTGAAAAATTTGATCACAGTCTCAAAATAGAGGATACAAGAAAATTAAGTCAACAGCTTCTTATAATCCACCACTTTTTAATAATAAGACAGTGGATGATCAAAAGTATGAAATCATCAATCCAGTTCGAAGCAACTGTAATGTGAAAGATTAAATCTGATTAATCTTGGGTTAGTTTTATTATGTTGTAATGGTTTGGGTTTAGGCCTATATAAGGATAGGCTGTCTTTTATGTATTATCAATAATAGTCCATGTATTATTCAGGAATCCTCTCGGTTTGACATGGTATCAAGAGCAAGCCATCTTTGGGCCCATGATTGTTCAGAGGTATGTCATCTACTTCGGTCGAGAAACCAAGATTCATCACCACAGGATCAATATTGGGCCCAAAATAAAGAATTTGGGACCATCACAAACAAGATCCAGCGAGTACTTTGATTTGCAAACGCAGCGCTCTGCGCATGCACAAGAAGAAACACACTGTGTTGCGTGTCTTTTCCCTTCTTGTGATCTTTCTCCTGCAAAACCCATCTCAGCCTCAAAGTCATTGTCATCTCAAATCTGATCCATAACCAAAAATTTCTTTAAGTCATCGTCATCTCAGATCTGATCCAAAACCAGAAAACAACTCATAGCTTCCGTTTCTACTCAACCCTTCCAGATATGATCTTGTTCTTGCTTGGCTATTATTTATCCATCATTCGTGTACTCCTCTTCATCAAGATCCAGACGATATGAACAGAGATAATGCCTTCTCCAATGAGACCTCCAGAGGTACCGGTGACACCTCTTCCAAGATCACTGCGGGGACTCTTGATTTCAGTCATCCTCTGTACTTGCATCCGTCTGACAGTTAGGCAACTACTATTGTTTCTGCTGTTCTTACTGGGATTGATAACTACCCTACTTGGAGCCGTGCAATGAAGATTGCTCTTACTAGTAAGAACAAGCTTGGTTTTGTGGATGGCACATTTGTTCGTACCGCACGAGCTCCAGATTTGATAAATGCTTGGGATCGATGCAACGCTGTGGTTCTCTCATGGCTGATCAATTCCGTCGATAAAGAAATTTCTTGTGGTATTACCTTCTGTGAAAATGCTCACCTCATCTGGATGGACCTCAAAGAACGATTCGATAAATCTGATGGGTCAAAGATTTTTAATCTTCACCATACTATTAATTCTTTCACCCAAGGTTCACTTCCTGTTTCCACTTATTCTAAATTGAAAGAATTGTGGCATGAATTTGGGGGTCTCGTTGTTATCCCTACTTGTAATTGTCAAGCATCCAAAGAATAAGTCAAAGTCATGCACGAATAACATCTCTTTCAGTTTCTTATGGGATTAAATGAGACATTTCATTAGGCTCGCAATCAAATATTGCTTATGTCGCCATTACCTAGTGTCAATCAGGCCTACTCTTTCATTTCCCAAGATGAGGCACAACGATTGATTAGTTCTACTCCTTCCAATAGCTCACATGACAATGCTGTGATGACCACCCAAGGGGGGAGAAATGGTCGTGGTAGAGGAAGGGGATGGAATGCCAACCCAGACGAATGCTCTTACTGCCATAGAAGAGGCCATAAGCGGGGCCAATGTTTTCAGCTAGTAGGCTTCTCTCTTAACTTTGAACCTTGTGTAAAGGAGCAGGAATCTCAGATTAATCAGACATATGCTCATACACCAGATCAATCCTCCTTTGGGAACACTATCGCCGTGACTCCAAACCTGACTCCTCAACAATATGAACAGCTCCTGCAAATGCTAAAGAAAGACTCTAACTCCAACGATAGTGCCGTTGGTGCCATTGGGACCCCCTCAGGTTTGATTGGATATGTTAATTCGTCTCCTATCTGGCTACTTGATTCTGGGGCCACTAGTCATGTCGTCAGTAGCATCAGTCTTCTTGATACCTGTAGACGTTATTTAGGACCTTTAAAAAGAATTAAAGTGCCTAATGGGGATAGACTTACAGTGACACACACAGGAGATGTTAAAATAGGTGATGAAATTATGTTAAAAAACGTTTTATATGCTCCTGTCCTACAACATAATCTGATTTCTGTTTCACAGTTAACTGTGGCTGAGAATTGTATTGTTTTGTTTTCTCCTAATGGGTGTATTCTGTAGGACATCTTGACTGGAACGATCAAGGGGACTGGTAGACTGTATCATCGAAAATAGGAGGAAGAAAGAGGGATAACAAGAGAGTGACGGAGAAGAGCTTGTGGTCTACTAGGGTACGATCTTAGGCTACTTTAGAGGCATTTGGAGCTTGAATTACTGTTGAATAAGTTGCACATCCTCTCTTCTCCCTTATTATGCAAAAAATCTGGACATTTGGGGCAATGAGGGCTTTGATTTCGGTTCCCTTGGGTTTAGTTGAACCCATTGGTTTATTTAAGATCTTGGAGAGTTAAATCAAACCTCTAACCCTAAGTTTATGAGTTTTGTGGTGATTAAAAAATTTTGGTAAGAGTTTGGACGAACCCTAAGTATAATTTGAGGATTTTGAGATAATGTGAGATATTGGTCAGTGATTTTGGTGTGTTGGGATGTTTAATAAGATAATTAGTGTTTGAGAATGGTTGATATTATAAGAAAAGGAAATTGGGTGTTATAGGCACTTAGAACTTAGTGAATTTGGAGTTAACCGAAGTGATAATTTATGATTGTCACTTGATTGTGTAGATTGATCGTTGCTTGAGCCTTATCAAGCATATAAAATGTGTGAAGCTAACGTTAAGCCACGATAACCCTTTTTGTGTGACAAAAGGTTGAGGTAATCATATAGTTTATTGTGTTTATTAACTATTATAACTGTGTAAAAGTAAATACAAATGATAGAGTTGTGGCTTTGAAGAGTTTTGTGCATAATTTGATATTGTAAATGATTTTAGCATGAAAATCGATTTGTAAAAAATTATTGATTTCAATTGATACATATATACTAGTATATAAGTTTATGATGTAGAAATGTGAAGAAAAATAGTGGAAACTGAAAAAGAACATGATTATAGGGGGAGGGAGTTCACCTGAGATATGTGTGTGTGGAGATATGTGAGTGAAAAATTCATATAGTCGGGCTGGCACCATGGGACATTTAGTGCAGCATTAGATGGGATTATTACCATGGGACATTCGGATAGTCTGGCAACACCCTAATACTTGTTAGGGTGCAGTTAAGAGTCAACGATGCCTCTATCACAAGTGTGTGAAGAGGGAAAAACCATAGTCCATAGGTGGGTTAAATTATTTTTGGTCAAGTATTTTTACCGTTGAAAGTATGCTCGGGTAAACAAGTAATTGATCCAGGAGAACTTATGGTTTCATGTCGGGGAGTATTGGAGGTTCAGTAATTAGATGATCATACTAGTGTGAAATAGTGTGAAATTGTTGCGAAAAGATGCATTTATCTTATAAATACGGTATACTTGATATTACTATAATTTTGATAGTTTATCATGGTTATTTGTGGTAATAAGCATTTGATGAACTATATTGGTTATTGAGATGTTTATCTCACCCCATGGTTATATTTTACATGTGAGGGTTCCAATAGAGGTAAGAGGAAAGAAGAAGCGTTTGGAGAGTGAAGAGCATATTTGTATAGCTCTTGTCTTTCTTCTTTTTAGGCATTGTAACGAATATTGTCAATATATATATATAATGCCAACCTAGGAACATAACATTGTTGTAATTTTCCTTTAGTATGAATTTGTGATAAGGGTGTGTGTATCTTGGTCCAAGGTTGATGTTGGGGATTAAGTATGTGCTTGGTCAAGTTACACTTACATGTGATATATTTCAAGTGATTTATGTGCCAAAATGACCAATTGATTTGTGTGTTGGATTTTATCTGCCCCATTGTGTTATTGTCAAATGGGGTTTGGGTGGTTATTTTGAGCGTAATTGCTCAATTGTGTGATATGAATAAATTGTTATGTTGTGTGTAGTCTATTTGAGGTGGTTAAAGTGTCTCTGGGGTTAATGGCATTTGGTATTGTGAGTTGGACACCTTTATATATGTTTTGAGATGAAAACGAACTATTTTAGGTTCAGGTGTCCATCTTTTAAACGGATGGTTATTTGGGTGTGAGACCGGTGTCATTAGTTAGAGGGCTTAAAGAGTTTCATGTGACACTTGAACTGTTCAAATTGAACATCGGATGGCGAAACAGCGCGTTCTGGAAGTTTAAAGGGCTGTCATGACAACAATCTGCTGTCATGACAGTAGGTGTGCGCCACGGCACGTGGTTGTTGCCCCGCAGCGCCTTGGGCCTTCGAGGGACTCGTCCTTCTGTGCCAACCACCACGGCAGACGGACTAGAATTTGCAGAAGAATGGCATTTTTGCCTAATTTTGAAGTGGTTTGTTTCCCATACTTTCGTATTTGTTCTAAATTGATTTTTAACCATGGTTTGAGCTCAAACAATATTCTAAAAGGGTTTTCTTAAAATTTCAATATTTTAAACAAATTATTTGTAAACCCTTGAATTGTGATAACTTCTTTATAGGATTTTATTTAATTCTAATTATCATGACGGTATGTGAGTGTTGTTCTGATAATATCAGGGCGGACATTGTAGTTTGGGTGTTTGGCTTTTGCTACTAAACTGCATGATTTAGACAAATTAAAACCTAGAGCAGACCCTTGTATTTTTATGGGATACCCTACAACACAGAAAGGATATCTTTTGTACAATTTGAATACTAAATCCATGATGGTCAATAGACATGTATCCTTTATGGAAAACGAGTTTCCTTTTGGAGATAGTGAATGCATAAATTTAGGGGGAGATCAAGTCCAACGAATCGACCCATTTATAAATGATAATGATTTGCAACCCTCATCTGTTATACAAGAAATAGATATTGCAGATCATGAACTTCCTTCTATGGATTTGCAAGAACAACGCACTTCTACAAGGGTAGTACCTGAACACAAGAAACACAGGAGACCAAGAAAGCCTCCTAGGTGGCTGAAGGACTATGAATGCACACAAATTCCACAGAATGAACAGCATGAAAACAATGAGGATGTCTCTGAAACAGAACCTGAACAGCATGAATACAATAACGATGCGTCTAAAACAGCACCTGAACAGAATGAAAACTCAGAAACAGATGACATTGAGTCTGTTCAGGTAACAAATAAGGGAGTTGTGAAGTATCCCATTCAAGAATACTTGAATTATTCAAATATTTCTCCTTATTATAAATATTTTTTGACTTGTACTGATTCTGTTTTTGAGCCTGTAACTTTTGAAGGAGCTGTACAATTTGCATGTTGTAAAATCTTAAAATATTATATTTTATGACTAATTCATTAAAACGAGTACTTCTATTTAAAAAAAAACAAGAAATTGCGTTAAAAATTTTAATAATTTGTAGACTTGATTGATAATTTGAATATCGATTGTGGAAGTTGACAAGTCACCTGCCAACTTGCTTTGATACATCATTGCAGCTTCCCAATTTGGACCATCCTCCTGCTTTGACTGAATGCTGAATTCTTTAAAAAGTTTGAGAAGACAAAAATATTAGTATTTTAATTTTAAAACATTTAAATTAACAATATTTAATTTCAAAAGTATTTTCAAAATTTTAAAAATATTTTTTTAAATTATAACTTTTACAATTTAATATAATACAAACAATTCGAAATTTTTAATTAAGCCTGAGGACCAAACTTTGTCATTTATGTGTTAAAGATTATGTGCGTATGTCGTTGAATGGCACAAAAAATGAAGTTTGTCTTACTAGAGGTTTATTTATTTTTTTTAGAAAAATTAATCTTTTTTTTTAAATTTTAACTTAATTGTAATTCATTCTTTAAATTTTAATTTGTTTTAATTCAATCTTTGAAGTTTTAACTTGATTATAAATCAGTTCCTAAATTTTATCTTTTACAATTTAGTTTCTAAAGTTTTAACATCCTAAATATTGATCCATACATTTAAAAAATAAAATTATAAATATTAAAAATATTTTAAAATTTATTACTAACATTAAATTAATAAACTCTTTTAAAATTTATAAATATTGTAAAGATTAAAAATTTAAAATATTTTTAATCTTTATAATTTTATTTTTTAAAATGTAGGGATCAACATTTAAGATATTAAAACTTTAGCGACTAAATTACAAGAGTTAAAGTTTAAGGATTGATTTATAACTAAGTCAAAATTTTAGGGATTGAGTTATAATGAGTTAAAGTTCAGAGACTGAGTTACAACCGGGTTAAAACTATAAGGACCAAATAATTAATTTTTTTTATTTTTTTAAAATTATTTTTAGACTCATTTTATAAATTCTTAAGCATCAAAATATGATTATAATTAATATGTTTAAGACTTTAATACTTAGCCCTTTATCCTCAATATATTTTTATCCAATTAAATTAAAATAAATAAATTTTAAAGTGTTAATAATATTATTGAGAAGAATTTATTTTGGAGTAAATAATCTAGAAAAGATTAAAATTAACATGTTTTGATTTGATTAAAAAAAGCACTTTAAATATATAAGCTTACGTATATAATTTTTTTCAATTTTTTTTTATAAACTTGATATATAAGAATTCATGATAAATCACATGTGATTTTTAGTTTTGTTAAAATAATTTTTTTATTTGCTGACATTATCGTGCGCACTAATATATATATATATATATATAGCTGTTATACTTTAATCTTCTAGTGTTCATTAATTTTCGATTAAAGTATCCTCTACCAATTCTTTTGCATTTTGTTTTGCATGGAGAGCATCTTAGTTAATTAAATGAGAAAATTTTGACAGTAAAAGGATATACTAGCCCTATTATAGGAAGCTTTCTAATTTTTTTTTTTAGATTCTTAATATAAGGCACTTGATGTGGTATTGATTACTTCTTCTGTTAAAAAATATAAAATATTTTTAATTAAATCTCACTCTTCAATAAAGTAGTTATCTACTTTTAAACTAACTCTATCTTTTCATATTTATCCCTATTAAACACCTTATAATAAATATAAAATTACTATTAATAGGGGTACTTTTAAAAAAAGTAATGATTATACCTCAAAAGACTATAAATATTTTACATTTTTTAATATCTAACTCTTTCAAAAAATACTTTATATTTTTAAATGGAGGGAGTATATCATTTCAATGTTACTCCTATTTTTTTTAGCTGAATGATAATTATATATTAAATTGATAGCAAACGCTCAAGACAACAATGCACAAAGAAAAAATAAATACAGAAAGTTCAAGCCAGAGCAGCAAATTTCATTTTTTTTATTTAAATAGAGATAAAATTAAAAGTTTATGTTATTTTAAATAAATTTAATAACTTAACTATTTTTTTTATTTTGGTGAAGTAATTAGATATGCTTCATAATAAATACCAAAAAGAGTGTCTGAGTATGTAAGAGTAATTTTAGCAAAATTTATAGCAAGTATGCATCATTCATACAAAAACAAGCCAAAATTCCTGAGATATATTGGCCCTTTAGTTCAGAATGAAGAGCTCATGCTTGTTTAATATAATCAGCTCTTGAAGTTTTTTCTATAAACAAAAATTAAGGTAAATTGAGTATCAGAAAATCAAGACATGTCTCTATTCTAAAAAAGAAAAGAAAAAAAGCTTTCAAAGGTAATTAAATTTTTCTACTAATAATATTTTCATATCAGTAGGGTGATTCGAAGTTACAACATTATAAATTATGCAAGTTAATAAATGATATATTCAATGTGGCCAAAGTTCAATTAACATTTTAAAATTATTTCATGAAAAATGATGGGAAACAACAAATATGTGGTAACTACTAATTTAGATTGGTATGAGTGACAGGAATCCCAAAACATTATTAGAGAAGTAAAAGTAAATGAATAAATTTTTTATAATACATAAATATATATTTAATTAAAAATATATCCTATGCTTGCAACACAATAACAGGTGGGCCGAGCATAATATTCCAAAAGGTGGGGTGCCATGGAGTGGCGGATATGGGCCCTTTTAGATTTACTTTTGTAAAAATAATTTGTAGAGTTAAATAAAAAAAGTTATCAAAAAAATAAAAAAAATTAATTTACAGTCCTTATACTTTTTCTCAATTTTAATTAGATTATTATAATTTATTTTATTTTAATCAAGCCTCTACATTTGAGGTGTTAAATATGCTCTTGAAGGTTAATATTAATAATTAATTATTAATTTTTTCAAACAAAAATATTTTTAGATTTTAGAGAAAATTTAATTTAACAACTTTAGCCAAAATTGAAAAATAAAATTTAATTTAATACACTTTTTAAATTTGTATCAAAATTTTATTATTTTAAAAAATATCTAAAAGACAACCTAATTATGTAATTTTTGAGTTATAAAAATTATGTAATTAATTTTAAATTTATATAATCATTTAATAAAATATAAAAGTTCTTAATTTTATTTTTTAAAGAAAAATTTAAATATTTTAATTTTCAAGGGTTAAGAAATTTAATTTATCAAACTATATGGATTCAATTAAAAAAATAAATTGTAGATCCTAATTTAAAATTGAGAAAACTATAAGAGATAAATGAGTCAATATAATTTATGCTTATTTTTACTTAAAATTTATAAATTTAATAAAATAATTTTAAATTATTTTTAAAAAACTTATCTTTATATTTAATTCTACAATTTATTATCTTATACATATACAATTAAAAATTTAAATTTTTTTATTGATAATTTATTAATTTGAGTAAAATAAATTTTGAAATAAAATTGATCAGGTATGTACTATATATACTTTGTCTAAATGCATTTTTAATTTTATTGTGTATCTAATAGTTATATATTATTTTTACTAAAAATCTTATCTCCGCTATCAATTTTACTATGAATCCTACAAAATCTTTTAAAATATAAAAATATTATTATTTTTTACACATTGTCTAAATTTTTAAAATTTACAAATGAATATATATATATATATATATAGAGAGAGATAGAAATTTCTCCACATGTGGATAAATTTTTTTTATAAGAAACGGCTCACGCCCAAACTCTATTTAATATAAAATTTATTTAATATGTAGATAATTTTACTAATTAAATTATGATTTTCACATTCACTCCTGCTACTTTTTATTTTTTTATAATGGGTCTCATGTACACTCTCTTTTCTTTAAAATTTAAGGAACAATTTTTGCATTGTATTTCCCTCATACATATTAAAAAATATCAATATTTTTTAAAATTTCTTACCTCATATAACTTGAAATATAATCTAACTTTTTTTTCCTTAAATTTCATTGCCCCATGTATTTACGTAGGTTAAATGATAACTTGTTTTATTTTCATGCAAGCTATTTTATGATTCATTATCCCATGCTAATAACAAAAATATAGAAAAATTAATAATCCCAAACCATGTTTTCGTTGTATAAATTTTGAATTTTGAATTTAAACATGTTTTATTTCATAACTAGTTTTAGCCCCATGCAATGCAAAGGTGTTTGTTAGATTTTTTTAGAAATTTATGATTTTTGTTAGTATGTGACTTTAAAAATTTTGAATTCTTTTTGGTAACAACAAGGGCCACGGGGCTATGCCCACTCAAAATGAAGCACTAATACTTAAAGAAAAGGGATTGAATCTCCCTCAACATCTCAATACATCAAAGAAACAATCTCCCTTGGAGGCATCTCAATAATAATATGATTCTCATCCTGCCTCTTCTTAGGAAGCCAATCAATACATTTGTTACCTTTTCAAAACACGTGTTTAACCACAACATCAATATCACTTTCCAGAACATTGACTCCATGTTTGAGCTACCAATAATCAATTTGTAGCAAGTGAGAAGGGATTGAAGTTGTTGGTAGAGGGTTGTAAGTCACTCTCCACAATCAATTTCTTAAAATTCAAATCTTTTGTAGTAGGTTGGTTAAAAAAAAAACAAATCTGTTACAGTTATGAATCCATAACAGATGCTCCGAAGCTTAGCCTCTAAGAGAGAACAGCGGCCCAAGTCACACATGAACCAATAATTCACATCCCCAAGGGTGGGCCCACGTGCATCTTGAGCCACCACCAGCCCATGGCCATTTCATGTATTTGTACGGTATTGACTTTAATGTGTGTATGGAGTTGAGTGGTCCCATCCTTTACCCTCCCACTAAGGGTGTTCAATTTAGATCTGTCTCGATTGACCAGGTATCATCTTGATCATATTAGGATAGGTCTCATCTCGATCTAAAAACAATCAGGACAAGATTTTTAGGGGGTTCGAGACGGGACAAGACGAGACACGGGATAACCATTAGGACATCCTGTCCCGTCCTAAATATTATATATATATATATATATATATTATTTTTTATTTTACAAATATACATTAAATATATTAATTACATTAATATAATTTATACTTATATTAATTATTTTAATTATAATTTCAAGATGTGTAATTCTTATTTAAAATGAAAGTTTTTTATACCAATAATTTTAATGACATAGGATAAAAAGGGTGATATTTTTTCTTATAATAGATAAATTATAGTAATATAATTTATTCTTATATCTATCATCTATTTAATAACTTTTATTTATATTGTATTTAATTTTTTGCTTTATTTTTGAAAAAATAATTAGCTTAGCACATCTCAACTAATTGAAGTAGAAGAATAATAATTTGATGTTGTGCTTGACTTACATATTGTTACTATTCTTATAGCCTAGAGATCACTTGTAATTGCTATTATAATGTATAGTTGTGATTAATAAAATTCAATAATTGATTTTAAATTATTATAATTTATGTACTTGTATTATTTTGATTTTAAACTTAATAAATTATATGATTCAAAATTTTAATAAATTTTATTATTCATTGACATTGTGTGATTTATCGGGATGGCTTGCCGTCCCGATCTTATCCCAATCCTATCCCAATTCTTAATGAGACGAGACAACTTTCAAGACGGGATAGGACACGGGACAAAAATTTAGTATTGATCCTCTTTTCGGGACAGGACACGAGACAAGGGTATGCCAATCCTATTCCGTCTTGTGAATGCCCCTACCTCTCACAAATGCATTTGTACGCAATGTCACAAACGAACTCTCCCATTTTTATATATCTGTAATTCTAATTTCTTATTTGTTTATCAAATAAATAGATATAAAATGTATACTATATTTTTATTATCAATACATGATGAATATTATTTTTATTAATAAAAAAGAGTGAAATTTAATATTGATAAGGTATATGTTAGATTTTTACTATGTTGCTCAAAAACAATTTCTTGACTAAATTATTATTATAAAAATTGAGTAATTACTTTAATAATTTTTTTATTATCTAATTTTTCATATATTATTGATTAATATTGGTTTCAGTATATCAAACATGTAGTTTCTATTTTAGGCATTCCCACTTAGCCTCCTCTCAAGATGATAATAGAGTAGTAGAAGCATTGTCTGTCAAGCATTTATAAACTAAGCTTGCATAGCAAGTAATTCATCTAACCAAATCAATAGAATTGGAAACAACATTGTTAAATACACAATCATTATGATGTTTTCAAAAAGACCATAATGTAATTGCGAAGACGATATTCCATGAAGAAAAATCATAGAAAGACATACGCTTCGGATTCTAGTATAGCTTATCCCTCTTATTAAATTGCCAGAAAAGCATCCTCTCTTTAGCAGGGATTTTGAATGTTTTTAATATTTTGTGGTATTACTTATACTTTTGACAAAAAATGGTATTACTTCTACTTTCATGTAAACAGATAGATAGATTGGACGGGGATAATAATAATAATAATAATGATAATGATAATGATAATGATAATATATTATTGTTGTTGTTGTTGTTATTGTGCACCTTCCTAACCCAACCTGCCCTAGCTGATAAAGACTTCCATTTAAGCGTGTAGGTCTGGCGATGATTATTAAGGTGATTAGTTGATCGCAATTAATTGAATATTTTTAGTTAAAATATATTTTTAATCCTTTAACCCTAATACCATTAGTGTCATCACAAAAAAAAAATTATATTAAAATTTTAAATATTGACAAAACATTCTCAAATACTAACTTATTAAGTTAAATTTTTTTAAAAATAACAATGATTTGTACAAAAAATAATAATTTAAAACTAACAGTATTAGGGTTAAAAAACTAAAAATATATTTTGTAAAATTAATGGATTAAAGTAAACTCTTATATAAAATTAGATGACTAAAAATATACCTCAGCTAATACTTTTAATATTTTGTGGTATTACTTATACTTTTGACAAAAAATGGAACTACTTCCACTTTCATTCAAATTAAACAAGTAGATAGTAAGGGTGGGCAAATGATATTATTATTATTATTATATGTCAAAAAAGGAAATTGCTGTGCATCTTCCTAACCCAACTTGCCCTGACTATTGACCCAATAAGGGTATGATTTTATATATATATATATATATATATAAAACAGCTACTGAATGCCTTATATTTTAAAATAAACAAAGCTTTTAAAAGATAACTTGTACTGTGATTATTTTCTAAGAAACTAATATGGACCCGTGGATTAATTTTTTTCTTGAATTTATTTTAAAATTAGCTAGTCTAATAAACATTAAGTTAAGCATGATCACACCTGCATGGGCTTACTTGGACTGTGAGTTTTGCAAAGAAGCGAGAAGGAATTTTTATTTTGAGTGGCTCGTAAGTCATGTCATGGATACCCTTTCAATACAATTTGCATTTTTGTAAAAGTTACGTCTATTTTATATCAATATTCGATATTATTTGCTACTCCAAATTCAAAAATGGTTAATAATTCTTGTGGAAGGTAGCATTCAGGGAAATTCAAAAATGGTTAATAATTCAAATTTACGTCTATTTTATATCAATATTCGATATTATGTCCATTTCCATTTCTATTTGAGAAAAATAAGAAATTGCATTAAAATATTTAGTGGATAGACTTGATTGATAATTTGAATTTCTCTGATAGTGGAAGTTGATACTTCAATGTGTCATTGCAGCTTCCCAATTTGAACCACCCTCCTGCTTTGACTGAATGCCAAATTCTTATAGCCCGTTTGGTTTAATTTTATGAATCATGATTACGTGTAATCCTAATGTACTATGGTGATTCCTGCTATTTGGTTGGATTTAGTAATGTAAAAGGATTACATTATATAATCCTAATTTCCTCATGATCATAATTAAGATTGCATCTGGATTACATAGTTGGACGCTATAAAAGGGGATTACAAAGTTGGGAAAAGACAATATTGGCCTTAAAAAAATCAAAATGACACCTCTCCCACTCCCACCCTTCATAGGTGGCATTGCATATAAATCAGGGGCTAAGGGCATTCCCTGGAATTAGAAAAAATTATAAGGAGAGTTAATATGTTCCAATACTCTGCACTCTTTAACTCAAATATTTTGCACCTCTTGATCCTACTTTAAATATGTTTGGGTTCTGAAAAAATTTACACTCTCTCAAAGTAAGCAATGATATTACTGGTTGCCACAATAATGGTAGAAAAAAATATTTTTTGCTATGAAATTTGTGAAAAATTAGAATCACATAAGAGATTCATTCATGAATAATTGTCTAGTAACTTCTATTAAAAAAGATATTTTTCTTAGTATCAACAATGAAATGATTGCATAATTATTCATAATATGAAGCCATGTAGGGTATAATATTTTCTTAATTATTAATTTTAAAAATGTTTCCACTAACGGCCCTGTGTTTTGGCATGGCCAATGCCACCCTCTTTCTCCAGCAACATCACTAGTTTTATAGCCTCTCTCCAACCATGTTGTTGGCCTTCATTTTATTCTCTAACAGCTTTATTAGAAATCATAAGTTGTGAGACTGATAAAACATTATGCGAAGATCTCCTCCATAATGGGTGCCACCAAGCTCCGTCATTGTTGGTGCTGACACGTAGAGCTTTATCCACAGTGGGTGCTGTCAAGCTCTGTCATCATGGGCGTCACAGATCCTCAATGGTATCGTAATTGTAGGCTCCATTTGTTGGCCTAGATCTAGTGACTAGTATTACTTAAAGAAGCAAAATGAAAGTGAAGGAGATTGTTGAATCTTGGTGAAGTGAAGCTTGTCATTACCACCATTCTTCTTCCTTCAACATTCTATTTTCATAAGACATGGACGATGGAGAAGCAAAAAGAAGGTGGAAGGATTGTTTTTCATGGTTATTGGCTCTTTGTAGGAAGAAGGAGGGCGACCTGATGATAGAGGAAGATGAAGTTGATTGAGGCTAGTGGAACATAATGAGATTAATGGGTAAGCTTGAATGCAAGAGACAAAGACTTTGGGTGTTTAAAGTGTTGATAATAAGACTTTGAACTTTGTAAATGGTGATATTGATGAGTGTGGGTATGATTAATTATAGATTAATTGTCCGTGTACCATTTTAGGCTTGAGAACGAGCTTGAAAGCAAATTGTTTGAGGGGCAAATTAAACCTTTGACCACTCAAAGATTTAAGATAATCAGAAGAAATCTTTTTATATGGTTGTTTGTTAATTGATTTATACTTTTGAAAATGAATTATTTGATATGAATGAATGGATTTCATAATTGTGAACATGTGCAAAAACAAGTAAACTAAAATCAACCCATTTGGTGATAAATGTAATGTTTAAATTTGAAATATTGAAAATAGCACAATTATGTTTTAAAATAAGAAGTTGATAGTTTGATGAGATGATTGTGTTGCTGCCTTAGTTTTAGTACAATATATGCTCAGAGTGGATGATTATGTGAAGGTGATATGAGAATGAGAATAAGAATTGTGTGTGATAAGTGAAGATAATTGTTATGCTTACATGTGATTGCTTATTGTGTGAATACAATGAGCATATAATTGTGTATGCAAATGTGTGAAATGAATGAGCATATTTCAAAGCATGATTATTTTTCGCAAGAGTTCACCTAAGGAGAGGAGTAGATGAAATATATGTGGTAATGGCTACCAATTATTAGAATCCCTGTCCTACTATTTTTCAAGGGACTATTTCATTGTTTATCAAGAGACTCGAACCTAACTGACTCTATTAGTTTGTTGAGAAGATTAGCCTAAGGTTTATGATATTTTAAAGATTTGAGAATGGGGGAAGCTGTGGTCCGAGAGTGAGTATAATAATCTTTAACTAAGTCAATCCTCACAATTGGTGACCTTGAGTAGTTCATTCACATGGATGGAGCCATAATTAAATTATAGCCCATTGTTTTAGTTGGAAGGTATAAGAAGGATATAAGGATAGTTAGATCATGTATTCTTATCTCACGTATCACATGGTTATTAATTTTGTAATGAGTTATAATATTTATTTTTGTCATTGTCATGGGGTTGTTATCATTGTGGCAATATGCATTGTAGAAGGATTATGGAAAATATTAATGTGATTACTTGAGCTTTTAGTATGGTTAAATGTGATTTTCTTGCAAGTTAAGGGATTTATTTGATTATAAGTATTTGCACATGTTAAGTTGTCAATTAATAAGCAATTGTATAGGATAGAGGCACTCTAGTTACTAAGTGGTTGTATTCATCCCTCTCTTTTAACATTTTACAGGCTTTAGCTCGGGTGTGGAAAAAGGAAAAGTTTTTTAGGCTTAGAAATTTGACATTCCTATCGTATAACCTCTTTCTATTTAAATTTATGTGTAATTTATGATTATACTTGTCAATTAGGGTTGCATACTTTTGTCATACTTGTACTAAGTTATTTGAATGATAGGTTAGTGTATTTTAGGCCTTGGATTATAGGGCTAAATTACTGACACAAGTATAGATATATGTGTAAATGATACAAGGATATGAATATTATGATTTAAATGCAATGTGGATCTCCGCTTTCTGTTTTTATTATTGTGGGGTTGAGTTGTAACATCCTAAAAATCATCTCTTTAATTAATTAAGCTAATGAAAGGTAAATTTATAAATTAAAGTATAAATGAGTTTGAGGATGGTTAGAGATGGCTAGTAAGCCTATTAGGTTTGGTTTTACTCATTAGATTGGGTTTGAAAATGAATTAGGCCAGCTAGATTCAAATTGAAGAGAGAAAATCAGAATTTAACCAACTGTGCAATATGCTTTAGCATAACACATTTACGCTGCAACATAATATCATGAATCTAACTTAAAAAGGGCATCTATGTGTGCCAAAAATAGAGAAAAAAGAGGAGAACGAAGGGGCTCGTGATCCTCTCTGCCAAGGCATGATTTTGCCAGTGTTTTGAGATGATTTAGAGCTTCTAATTACTAAGGTAAGCCTCCCCTACCTTCATCTTCCTTTCTACATCATTTTTAAGTTAGGGTTTGTAGTTGGATGATGATTTTCGGACCTTAGGCTCTTTAGGTTCGAATACATTGACTTAAATGAAGTTAATGTGAGTTGTTTGAGTTATCTAAACTTAGAGATAGTGATTTTATGCATCTATGAGAGTTGGTTCTCAGTTATGAATGAATTTGTGCATTTAAATGTTATAAATGTTGGTGCTTAAGGTACATGGCTGCCATTGATGTTGATTAAGGGTTGTATTAGTATTACTTGGAGTTAATAAACCTAATGTAGTGATTAAACTCAAAAGTTGAGAGTTTTGGATGATAAAAGTGTTTAAATTTGAGAGTTGGAAGTGAGTAATTTATGATATTAATGATTATTTTGAGTTGTTGGATGATATATTAGTAATTATTTAAGTTGTTGAGAGCTAAATGAAGTTAATGGGAGTTAAGGAACTCATTAGATATGAGGTTGATCTTCTAGTTGAGAAATTTAGTTATTAAAGTATGAAATTAGATGTGAAAAGTGGTGATTTTAATGATTTAGTGATGGTGTTAATGTAATTGTAAATTAACCTCACGAGGCACCGGTGAGTGTGGATTTAACTCGAAAAGCAAAAGTGGTAATGAGAGATAAACATTTGAATTCTTAAAGATTTGAGGTAATCAGAGGAAACCTAATCAATATAGTTGGATATTAATTACTTATTGATTGAAATTATTGTTTTGAAAATATAATTGATATTTTGAACTTTTTAATGCAAATTTGGCATTTTTGAAAGTCGTGTTGAATGGTTGTAAATAATATGCATGTTCTACATGTGTGAAATCTTTTTGAAAAAAAATGAAAAACCCTATGCATGATGCATATATGAGATTAATAATTATGTTTGATGGCATATCATTGTAAAAATTAATGAAAATGTAGTAATTGACACGTGAAATGTGATGAGTATATGAGTGAGGATATGTGGATTCATGATATGAATGGTTGATTAGAATGCATATACATATGTGATATACATGCATAGCATGATCATTGGTGAAAGTTCACCTAAGGAGAGGAGTAGTTGATTAAACCTACATGATATTGGTAGTGACTGTTGGAATTGAGAGCTTGCCTTAACATTGACCGTTGGAATCAAAGGGTAGCCTTTATCCTATGATTGATTCGGGACTGTCCCACTTATTTTATGAAGGACTCAAACTTAATCAGTCTCCACTGATTTATAAGGAGGCTAAATTAAGGATATGACACCCTATAGTTGTTAGTATTAAGGAAAACCAGATTATACAAGTGAGTGAGTTGACCTTAACTCGATAGCTCTTCACAAGTAGAAGGCTAGGTTAGTCTGTGAAGAATATAGCCACTGGTTTTATGTTGAAGGTAACGAGAGCGTATAAGGTTGGTATATGATTATGCATTTAGTCCCGGCCATATAGTTGTTAGTATTGTGGTCTAATAAGGTTTAGGGCCGCATGGTTGGTATTATTGTGACCCTAGGTTGTGCATTATTGAGATATATATATATATATATATATGATTATGTGTTTGAAGCTCGGTCATATGGTTGTTATTATTGTAGCCAAGGCTATATGTTGTCATACATCCTTTATGTGTGTGTATATTGCCAATTGTATCTATTTTTTTTATTGACATGCAACTGTATAGATTAAGTAAAACTTGGTTATTGAGTGGTTGTATTCACCCCTTATTTAATATTTTATAGGGTTAGCTTTGATTGGGACAAGGGAAAGGCATACAAGGTTTAGGAATTGGATTTCCTATTGTAATGTCTCAAATACTTTTGACTAATGTGAAATTATCATGATATTGCTAACTAGGATGATTATGTTGACTACTTGCACCATTGCATTCATATATGATTGTTAGTTGGTGTTTTGGTGCCCTTGGTCTGTTTGTATGAGTCAAACATGCTTCTTTAAGGCCAAAATATTGTGCAAGTATGTTTAAGACTATTTTGAGGGTTGTAAATATGTAATTGGATAATTTAAATGATGATAACCTCCCTCTTTGCTTTTGATGAATTTAGGGTTGAGAAGTAAAAATATAATTTGTGGTATATATGCATATTATGGTGTGTTGCATAGGTCATCTTAAAGTCCCTTGAATATGGTCTAAGTGGTTGTGTGGGCTAATGGTACTTGGGTTGGGTTTTGGACACTTTGGAAGTTGAGAAAGGTGAGAAAGTAGTGGTTTTGACTTTGAGTATCTAACTTTTTGATATAACAGAATTTGCAAATGAGACCAATGCCATTCGCTATTTACTGAATGAGCTTTTCGTGAATACCTAAATTACCTCAATCGGGCATTGGACGGAGATTTAGTGTGTGTCAGAAGTTTAAGTAAGAAGTTTGCCATTACTGTCATAGGTTCTGCAGTTTATGTTGTAGCGTATTTTTTTAGAATCTTTGTTTTTGCTCTTTTGACCCTAATTTGATGTTAACTTACCTTGTATAATATTCATACTTTCTTATACATGTTTTATTTTGATTTAGTTTATGAAATAATTTTATATCATTTTAGGTTTTGAAAATTTAGGATCATATTTATGAAAAATTTACAAACTTGGTAATTTATTTGGGTTATTCCCATAATTACCTTAATTTTGTAGAGTTAATTATAGATAAGTAAGGGAGACCTTACATGAGGGTTGAAGAAGTGGTATGAGTGTTATATTGTAATTGTGGTGTTATACAAGTTGTTCCAGGTCCATTGAGCGTGGTCCAAGTGTTAGTTGTAACTTTTGGGACATGTGATGAGTTTTGGATACCTTTGCTGTGTGTAAAGTGTGTGAAAAGAAGAAAAAATTGTGTTTAGATGTCCAACTTTTTAGTGTGAAATTATTTGGGAGTAAAGCATGTGCAATTAGCTAGTTTATGTAAAAAATTTTCACCTAAACTACCTTGATTGGACGTTAGATGAAGAAATGGGGCGTGTCAAAAATTGCCCCTAGGTCAATGAAGGATCTAGAAAAATTAATCAATGGGGGCATAATTTATACTTAAAATAAATATTAATATTTTTATAAAATAAATAATTTTAAATATCCATTAACATTTATTAATGGTATAAGTTAATAAATTTAAATATTAAAAATGCATATAACATAATATTATAATAACATAAAATACTCTCTTTATATAAATATTTTTTTTATATCTATTGGAGTCATGATTCTAGTTTTCATTAAATAAAATTGATATATCTCTTTTGTATGGTAGAGAATTTTTTTTAATAAAATTTTCATGAGCAATTTTTTCCCTAAATTTTTGCTTTTCCATTTTAAAACTATTTCTATTTAAGTTTATAAAATACACATATATACTCCCTTCATTTAAAAATGTAAGACATTTTTTGAGGAGTTAGATATTAAAAAATATAAGGTATTTTTAGTCTTTTGAAGTGCTATCATTGTCCTTTTTTTTTTTTCAAAAGTACCCCTATTGATAATGACTTTATATTTATTATAGGGTGTTTAATAAGGGTAAATATGAAAAGATAGAATTAATTTGAAAGCAAGTAATTACTTTATTAAGGGATAAAATTCGGTTAAAAATGTTTTAAATTTTTGAATGAAGGAGTATAATTTTATACAATGGAATAAGTAAACTTTTATAAGGGCTTGAGTGGATTCTTTTGGAATGAGGAGGCAATGGAAATTTTTTAAGGGGGCAACTCAAATTGTTTAGGGTTATCTTAAGTAATATTTTCTTAGGCTTGCCCCCACTACAATGAATGTAGATGCATCCCTGCCCCAAGTGCTGTCAAATTTTGTGCAACTCGTAACTACACATGGCACCTGCGTTGCAGCCCGTAGCACAAAGAAGAACAAGTCACAGTGCATGTGCATATGCAGTGATGCATCCCTCATTTTTCTCTTTCCTCTTGTTGTTTTCAAGCTATTTAGACATTTTTTGACCATCAAATAGTATCCTATACTTTCGTACTTAATTATACTTTGTCTTTGACTTAATGAAGGCATAATTAAACTACTTTGAAAATCTTAAAACTTGAGATCCCCTACATTGAATTTTGAAATACTTTTAAATAGTTAACTATAATTGTGTAATCCTCTTGAGTTAATTCCAATGATTATAAGTAATTTGTTTGGTTGAAAATTATATTCATACAGGCGACCTTACACTTATACTTCTATTTAATGCTCTTTAAAATCATGTCAATGTGATTAAGCGTCTTTTTAAATTTTATTTATTTGAAAAAAATGCTGTATTTGTTTTAGAATTTTTAACGATATCTCTAGGGATGTATTTTTTAAAAGCTAAAAAAAAATGTACATAAAATAGTAAATATATAAATAAGGGTGTATCTGACAATTAATAATTACCCTCTTCTTCCTCCCATTCTAAACTAGATAAGAATTATTAAAACACCTCCCCGCTCTTCCTCTTTCTCAGTTAAACCAAACAATATGTTAATGATTTATAACTTGGATATGATTGCTCTTACAACAACATCTTGCAAGATATTCTATTTTTCATTTCTATTTTATATCAACAAGTCCAAAGCATTCGCACAAGAAGAATAAAAATCTCTTTTGATGTCAACGAATAACGGACATTGAGCATTGAGTTATATTCGCAAGGTTTATTTGAGGGATCCGTAACCAGGAAGATAGAGAAATGATACTATTTATTAGATAGAGGAATTAATTGCTCTACATCTTCATTTACCATGCATGTTAAAAATAAAAATTGATCCAAAACAATACGAAAGTGTGATTGGGTTCCAAGTATCCAGCCGGCTTGCAAATAAAAAGCAATGCACAGCCAAAGGAGGACCAAGAGATTGTGGTCAATGGCTGTGTCCACTATTATTGCAAACGGCAAGAATGGTAAATGAACCGTACTAAAAGCCTATGCTAAAGTAACCTTTTTCACCACTCTTATCAACAAGCCTGTCTTGTACCAAAAACATAACAAAACGGCTTGTTCATCGGTGAAAAAGGACCCGCCCATGCGAAAATAGTAATAATAATAATAATAACAACCAAAGGGTAAATTATTTTTTTCCCTACACCAAAAAGCCACCTCCATGCACCGAAAAGAAAAATATGGGAAAATCACTGATGAGTTCCATAAAAGATTAGAGGGAAGGAAAATACAAACTGTTCTCCTCGTACTTATTTAATGTTGTGATTATTTCTTTTGCTTTTTATTCATTTTTATATAACTCATCATAAATTTAACAAGTCATTATAAAAAATAATATAGTTTATACACTTGTTAGTCATTTTTAAATCCTTAAAATTATATTTAAAAAAATATAAAAATTAACATTATAAACAAATGAAAGTTAAGAGACTTGAAATAGTGAAATAAAAGCAAAGAAATTAATGGCAAAACACATTAAAAGCATGTATAGAGACCAAAATTTATATTTTCTCAAAATTCAAAGATCCTGCAAAATGAAAAAATAGTTTTGAAATTGCATGAATTTTGGTATAAATATTTTTATTATCTAATTACTTTATATTGACTCGTTTTGTTTTTAGATCATGGGTAATAGAGTAATTAGACAATAAAAAATATTTACATTTAAAATCTTTTAATACTTCTTTTTTTCTTTTTGGGTATGAAAAAGTCTTTCAATACTTGAAATCCTTCATTTTATGGTATCTTTAAATAATTTTTTTGAATATAAAGCCTCAGTAGGAACTATATAAAAGGTACAAAAATTAGGTCATGTCAGAATTCAAGATGATTCTGCATTCTATAAGCAGATTAGTAAATACAATAAGATCATAATTGTCTTGAGGAGTATCTTTAAATAATTAGAATATTTACATGGTGCTCCATAGTTATTTTTTGAGTTCAGTTTCCTTGCTCAGCAATGCGATGAGTGCACGGTACTCATCAGGGGTGGTCCTATGTGGTGGCCAATGTGGGCAAATGCCCCCTGAAATGAAAAAAATTACATGAATGTATATGGTAAATTTTGCATTTTACCCCCACTCATCTCTATTTTTTAAACTCATTGAAATATAGTCTAAATCAAATTACTATTAAAACTTTATATTGAATAAATTGTCCCCATTGACTTAAGGTCTTAGACTCGCCACTAGTACTCATCAAGCAAACGGCCCCTCAATTTGGGTGATGCAAAGAAACCAAATCACGCTCTTCTTCCTTATTTTGATTTCACTCAAGGACTTGGTCCAAAAAACAAAACAAAAAAACAAAATAGAAAAACGGATGGAAATAGCCATTGGGACTATTTTTGTAGGACCTACTCGCATGACTTATGAACTTTCTTTTTCCCCCAATGAGATTAGTTCATTGAGCCAAAAACTGCAACCCTATGTATATCTTTTAGTTATATATAATATAAATAAGCAAAAAAGTATTTTAATATGAATAAAATAACATAATATTGCTGTTTAAATTTAAACTTACATAGGAATTGCACAAATTAGATTTTGCCTCATTATTTTAATTTAGGGGAAAATGAAAATTTTAGCTCATTATATTTGCCGCAGTTATTCCTTTGATTCTTTAAATTTAATTTTTATCATTCTTTCATATTTTTTAAATCAATCATCAAGTAAGAGAAAATAAAAAAAATCAAATAACTTATGAAAAATGAATATTTCTCACTTAATCACACATGCATGTCAAGTTATTAATATGTTTTATACATTGGTTTAATTTAAGGGTCAATTTATATTTTAGAACCTAGAAGACTAACAATATAATTTAAGAAAACAAAATATTATATTGATAGAAAATTAAACTTGAGAGACCAAAGTAAATTTGAGAAGCTAAAATTTTTATTATTATTTAAATTTATAACAATCCTCAAATAACAATTGTTCTTTACTTCTTTTGAACTACAATATATGACATTTTTTTTAAAAGTTTTGTTTGATTCAAAATATAAGATACTGGGTAACTTTTATAATTATTTTGCTAACTATATCCCTACTTCATTTATTATTCTTTTTGAAAAAATAATGTATTAAAATTTTAATTATCATTATTAAATCAATTATATAGGATATTTAATGAGGATAAAATTGAAAAGATGTAAATATCTTTAAGAAATTAAATTTTCAACTAATATTTTTTTAAAAATTTTGAATTAGTTATTAATGCTTTATATTTTAGTTTGGATAGAGTATTTTTTCACATGGATGGGAAACAAATTATAAAATATTTTGTGTGTCAATAAAGCAAATTGTTCTTTACATTCTCAATAGGGAAAATGACAAAAACTCTTTTTTTCTTTGCAAATTTTATTTTTAAAATGTATGGGAAACAAATTTTTCTTTTATTGCCTATTTATATCATATATAATTGTAAGATGAAAGATACACAATGGGTTATAGTTTTTGGTTCAGTGGACTTATTTCATCAGGAAAGAACAAAATACAAGTTCATAAGTTATGTTGGTCGGTCCCACGAAAATAGTCCCAATGGCCGATTCCTTCCACTTTTCTATTTTCTCCTTGAGCGGAATCAAAATGACGGAGACGTGGGTTAGTTTCCCTCCATCATCCAAAATGAGGCCCAGTTTACCTGATGAGTACCGTGAGCTCATCGCATAGCTGAGCAGGAAAATTGAACCTGTCAAGCAAAGGTTTTCTTGATTAGCTCCACCCACAATCTTCCTTCTTCCCAGTTCCTTTAGTCGTCGCTGAATATTTCATTACCTTTTACCAGTTTGCCCAAAATCTTCTCCAATGGCTGTTCCAGGTCCTTCCTCTGCTTCATCTTCTCCGATGAAGTATCATGTTTTCTTGAGTTTCAAAGGCACCGACACTCGCACCAACTTCACTGATCACTTGTACGCTGCTTTGGGTCGACAAGGAATTGTAACTTTCAAGGATGATGTAGATATTCACAAAGGACATGTTATTAAGGACGAACTCGCCCAAGCTATTGAGCAATCTATGTTTGCGATTGTTGTGCTCTCCAATAAATATGCTTCTTCTTCTTGGTGTTTGGATGAATTGCAGAAGATCGTAGAATCCAAAAAGGGCTCCAGTCAAACAATTTTTTCAATTTTTTATGGCATAGATCCATCATATGTACGGCATCAAAAAAGAAAATTTGATACAGCTTTTAAGACCCATGAAAATAATTTTCCAGCTGATGATAGAGTACGAAGACGGAGAGAAGCTCTAACTGAGATTGCCAATTTGTCCGGTTGGGATACAAGAAAAAGTAAGTTAGCATTAATTCCTTACCCATTTTTTGTTTTTATATTCCCACAATTTTGCTTCTTAGTATTTTATTTTTTTTATTTTCTTTGTGTTTGACAGAATAGCAATAGCTAAAGAACATAGTTCTAAGCCCACGGTCAAGCCTAAGAAAATAAAGAAAATAGTCAAAGAAAAGGGGTCCAGTTCAAATATAATTGACAGTTATGTGATTAGTTTATCTAAAAACTAATTCTGTTATTTCTATTTTTATTGTTATTTCTGTTGTATGCACTGGCAGTCCTTTATTGGATGCTATGTAAACTAAAGTGTCTATATGTATGAAGATTCACGATTCTGAGAAATCTATCTCAAAACATTCTCTCACATATTTTTTCTCTTTTAGTTAAATCTTGATTGTGTTCAGATCAATTTTTTTTTCATTATTATCTCTGTGTGAATTTTTTTAATGACAAGTCAAAAATATACTTGTTATAGAATGATATATATTCTCTTCATCCCACTTTCAAAACTTAGTAGATAGTGAAGTTGTAAATATGAATATCTCTGTTGGTTTGATTACAATTCTCATTTTAGAGACTTGATGGCTTTTAGGGGAAAAAAATCATTCAAAAAAATTGAACCTAAACAAGAATGACGTACGTGATCATATGCTTTTGACATTTCTCTTTGATTTATAACAATCCTCGATTGCCATAATAACAGTTCTAGGGGTCATACCTTTTTGGGCATTTGAGTGATTTTCTTGTAACATATTGTTTCACATGATAAAGTAATTCCCACGTGTTTTTTGGGCCCACTTTTGTTGTTTTGTCTTGAACAGTGTAGAGCCACGACCTCGAGTTAGGAGGTGGGAAATAATTTAATAAAAATTAATATTTTTTAAAAAATAATAGTTATGTTAGGACTAAAATTATAATAATATAAATAGTTTTATCATCATTTTTATTTTTAAAAAAAAAATATATTGAACAAATTAAGATAGTCTTTTATTGTAAATATGCTTTTCATATTTTGTCCAAATCATTAAAATATTATATATTCAATAAATTTTTGAGCTTAAATATTTTTCATTTAATTCAGAGGGTGGAAAATTGTAAATTTTATGCACCCCACTTATAATTTTTCCCAAAGCGAGGAGTTGCAAATGCACCCGCTCAAACCAATGTGGCTTTGCTTCTGGTCTTCTCGAATAACTTGAATTGTTTCTTATGGATGCTGCATATTGTCTGTTGTCATATATAGGTCAAGTAAGAAATGTGAACGTAATATACACTCGTATACCTCAATTAAAGGCTAGTCTTAAGTTGCAACTGAATGGGGGAAAAATTAAAATCTTTTCCCCCTCCTTTATATCCTTCTCTACGTTTAAGAGATTATGTATAGAATATATACCTATTTAATTTGCTCATTTCTCCTTTAATTTGATTGAAATTTACATTTTATGGAGCATAATCACTTAATATTCTTTGGTCAAAGCAGACATGAGGCGGAAATTGTTGAAGACATTGTGAAATCTGTGTGGAACAAATTATGTTTGAAATTGCCATCGAATTTCAAACATTTAGTTGGAGACATTCAATCAAAGGTGGATAGAATCATCTCCCTTTTAAAGATAGGATTGGACGATAAATGCTTCGTAGGGATATGGGGAATGGGTGTATAGGCAAAACTACTCTTAGTCGAGTTGTTTATGATACACTTCAAAGAAAGTTTGATGCTGGCTTTTTTCTTGCTAATGTAAGGGAGGATTGTGAAAAGCATGGCTTTGTTTACTTACAAAGAAGCTTCTTTCAGGCCTTGGACTGGGAGAACAAAAATTATATGATGCCTATGATGGAGTAAAGAAAATAACAAGTTTTTTATGCCATAAAAAGGTTCTCATTGTTCTTGATGATATCAGCCATGGAAGCCAACTGGACAATTTAGCTGGAACTGAAGAGTGGTTTGGTGCGGGGAGCAAAATCATAATAACAACTAGAGACATACAATTGTTGACACACTCTGAACATTTTGAAAAGTATGGTGTTGGAGAGTTGAATGAAGATGAATCCCTTAAGCTTTTATGCCATAAAGCATTTAAAAAGGATGAGCCTAAGGAATCTTATTTAGATTTGTCGAAAGAAGTAGTTAAATTTGCTTACGGAATCCCTTTGGCTCTTGAAGTCTTGGGGTCATTTCTTTGCAAAAGAGATCAAGTTCAATGGAGAGATGCATTAGACAAGTTGAAGCAAAATTTACATAAGGATATCTTTAGTAAACTTCTCATCAGTTATGAAGGATTAGAAGATGAAGAGTACAGAATATATTTTTAGATATTGCATGTTTCTTCGTCCGAAGATCGAAGGCTGAAGTGAAAGATATATTAAAAGTATGCGGTCTTCATTCAATAATTGGAATTAATGTTCTGATCGAGAAATCATTGTTAAGTACCTTCCAACCAAGAACTTTAGAGAATAATTGGGGTTCATATTGCAATGTATGTCAATATATGGATGATGGGCTTCAAAAGATGAGAAGGGAAATTTTCTTGGACCGAAACCAACTTGAATATTATCCACAAGATCATCTTACAATGCACGATTTGCTTCAAGAGATGGGAAGAAATATTGTTTTGCAAGAATCAAGTAATGCTTGTGAACGTAGCAGGTTGTGGTGTCTAGAGGAGATTGATCACATGTTGAAAAGAAATAAGGCAAGAGTTTGATTTTTAAGTGTGCTATAGTTAATTTATGCATGGCATTGTCTTCCTCTTTCACTTGATATTTTGTTATCTCTCATCATCTTAAATTCATCTGCATACACATTTATTACAGGGAACGAAAAAAGTTCAAAGCATATGTTTGAGTATGGCACAACAATATGTAGCGGAGTGGCACCCAGATTGCTTTTCGAAGATGGAAAATCTTAAGACTTTTGGACTTGAGTGGTGTTTGTCTTTTATGGAATCTCAATGTTCTTCCTAGTTCATTAAAATTTCTCAGATGGAATTCTTATGCTCTGAAATCTCTAGCATCGATTGATCAGCTGTATGAACTCGAAAGCCTTGAGTTGCATTGCAGCAAAATAGAAAGATTATGGATTGGAGCACCGGTATGCTTTCCTTTCCCAATCTTGAATAAGTTATGGACTCGGTTTCTCTCCTCCTCACCATCCCTCCACTACCCCTCCTTTCCTCTCCATAGATGATATGGACTGTCCAAATTAAATGTTTTAATTTTAATTTTATATTTATTGAAATAAATAAATTTTTAAAAAATTTTATTAAATTTTATCACCAACTTGAACAATCAATATTTAATATAGATTGTACAAATTTAATACTAAAATTAAGATTTTTGGTAATTTTAATATTAAACTTGTATTTTTTAGAACATATTTGGATAATCAATTCATAAATATTATAAAAAATTATTAAATTGGAAATTCTTGTTGAGAGTCCAAGTTTAATATAGATAATCTAAATTTAATATTAAAAATGTAAAATTTTATAATTTTAATATTAAATTTACACAATATCTGGACAGTTAATTTATAAAAATTATAAAATTTTTAACATTAAATTGGAACCATCCAAATTAATGATCAAACATTTATTATAATTTTTATAATTTTTTAATGAATGTAAAAAATAAATGTTTTCAATCTAGATCGTCCAAATTAAATTTGGACAATCTAAATCTATTGTCCCTCAATGGAGGAGGGACGGGGGGTCCCCTCCATAAATTATACACACATATATGCAAACACATATTATCATTAAACTTTTGAAAATATTAAGTGTTCTCATTTTGCTTCTATGTCTTGTATGTTGGCCAGCGTTTAGATAAGTTGAGGATCATCACTTTGGCTGGTTCTGAAGATCTAATAGAAACTCCAGATTTCAGTGCAACCCCAAACCTTGAGAAGTTGTTCCTCAATAAATGCTATAACTTAGTTGGTGTTCATGAATCTATTGGACAACTGAAGAAACTAGTTGAGTTGAGCTTGGGAAATTGTATAAATCTTGTTACGCTTCCAAGTTGTCTGGAAATGAATAATCTGGAGGTGCTTAGTCTTAGAGGATGCGGGAAGCTTGAGAAGCTCCCAGAGTTGGGAAAAATATGACAAGTCTATACTTGTTAGATGTGCTGAGAACATCAATCACAGAAATTCCTTTGTCCATTATTCATTTAATAAATCTCAAATATTTGGATTTGTACCATTGCAGAAAACTTAAGAAAGTTCCCGAGCTTCCTCCAAATTTATTTATTGCAGCGGCTTATTGTGATTTGCTGGAACCCAAAGAAGCAGTTGCAAAATACCTCTCTAGATCACATGTATGCAAGGTTTTTCATCTTCTCTATGTCTATGTAATTAACATGGTTTCTTAGCTTATACTTTTGTTTCATTCTCATTGCAATAAATCGACACTAATTAACAGCAATTAGTAGCTAGTATTTAATATTTGATACTTGATAGTGTTTTATTTCATACATGACAACATGCTAGTGTTCTGCAGAGTCCCATTCACTTTGTTTATGATTACTCCCTCGTAATGGACCCTTGGACAAACGGAATTCCTGAATGGTTTGAAGGAGAGGAATATTGTCGGAGTAGAGACACTAGTTCAAGTGAGGAAGTGGTAACCATAACGGCAGACATACCTTGTGACATGGCTGATTCTAATAATGAAGAATGTTGGGGAATTGCTGTGGCCCTTGCTTTCTTTTGCAATAGCGGAAAAGAGGATAATAGTTTTTCAGTGAATTGGAAGTTTGAAGATTATTGTCATACCAATAAAAGAACTGCCACTAATGAGGAGGAGGAGGAGGAGGAGGAGGATTTTGAAGATTTTTTAGGTTATCGTCATCGAGCATATGTGGGATATTATCCATTTAAGAAGGAGGACTGTAGACCACATCCAAGTGGTGTAGGCATCCAACTTTATTTGACACTTTCTTTCCCAACCACTCCTGCTGCTAAGTTGGGATATATCTCAAACTGGGAAATGGTGGCTTGTAGATGGCGTCTGACATGTCAGAAACATTTTGATGAAGGCAGATGAACACATCATGCCGCGTTACATTGCCAGGTAATGAAAGCAATTCCAAAGTGCTTCTCACATCAATTGTCTACACTTGTTTTCTTCTATCAATTGTCGATCTTTCCTCTCTTTCCCCAACATTTGTCCTCGCATCTACTCCATTACTCATGTACATATTTGATTTCATTGTAATTGGCTGGAAAAAATGAAATTAATGTCTTTTTCTAATTTTAATAGTCAACATTGTTTATAAAAAGTTCCACGGCTCGCACTGAATACTTGAAATTTGAAAATGATTAAGATCTCATTTAAAAAAAAGATTATATGTTATATTGCTCTACAATTTTTTAAGGTGCTCACAACTCTTTCAAGAATGCTCAAAGGGCAAACATGTACTTTAATCATATTTTAATTACCTATACATCTAATATAATTAGATTTATAATATTCAATACACACATATGGAATGCAAAATTGTTTAAAATGAATGTTTCTTTGAAAAAAAAAACAATTAGAGGGGCAAATATTATGAGTGGCTTCAAATCCTTAGCTTACTTATCATTATCATTAGCAATATGAATGTTTCTATTCCTTCTTGTAATTTATTTTTTTTAATCTCTTTTTTGTGTTTGCAATAATTACATGTTTTTCCTTTGTTGAAAAGTTTCAGTAGTTCATTACTGACTAGTTCGGCACATGCTTGTTCCATGAACGGAAGCTATGAATTCTGTTGCAGAACCAAACATGCACTTCCTTAGCATATGTGTGTGTGTGTATACTCCAGGCACAAAATTAACATGTAAGCCCATGTCAACTCTTCCTCAAATCTTCAAGAAGATGATCGTCCATCACTTTATGATCGCCATTATCGAGCTCTTCACAATTTTAAGTTTCTTCATTTAATTTGATGTGCATGTTTCTGTTGGCAAGAAGCAAAAATAGTTGAAGACACTGTTGAAGTTGAATGCAGTATGAACCAAATTGCATGTTAATTAATTACCATAGAACTTGATTTGACTATGTAAAAACACTAAATTTGTTTTATGATTTAGTAACTGTTAAAAATTAGGAGCAATTGTTCAAAAATGGGAGAAGATAATAAATACAAAAGAGTAATGAAAAAATCATATCTTAATTCAAAATTTCAAAATACAAATTTTATGGCCATTTTCTTTTATTATATATTAATTATTAAGTTTAATTTTTCATATGATGCATGCATGATTACTTTTGTTAATCATTGCAACAAATGTATAATATTTAGTACATAGTTTCTTCAATTAAAAATATAGATTAATTATTTATTTTGCCATTCATTTACATTTTAACATATACATACATACATACATACATACATACATACATACATATATATATATATATATATAAAGATGTTTTGTGTGGACATGAAATCTATTCTTTTTTAAAACAGTTTATTTTTATTATATGCCGATTGTTTGTTCCATTATTTAGGATGCTTAGTATTTGAAATCAATTCATAATACTTTCAATAAGCAAGCTGCATTCTCTTCAACCTTATTCATAAATTTGATGCTAGAACAACATTAATAAAATTAATATCAGTTTATATTTATAGAATTGAAAATCTCTTTTTTAAAATAATAGTGAATTTTTTAATTTTCTTCAAAAAAATTGTTGTGACACAAAATTCTGTCCAAAATTTCTGTATAGATTATAGATACTTCAAAAATTGTGATGACATGCATGTAATGACAACACCAAATTACACGCATCGTGTATAATGGGAAGCACAAGGGCACTGAGCAGCGCATGTACTCCCATGGTCTAAGGCCTCTTGGGGATCCGTGGCAAGGAAGATACGGAAATTATATTATTAATCATTAGATAGATGTAAAAAAAAAAAAGGAATTAACTGCCTTGCATCTTCATTTACCATGCATATTAAAAATAAAGAATATTTTATTTTATTTTATAATTTCTTAACCTTGTACATATTGTAAATATAAAATAATATCTTAGTTTACTCCATACTTACGAGTGTAATTTTACTCCATAATCTTTCACCTTGTGCAAATAAAAAACTCAAATAATATATTTTATTCTAAACTTCATTATCCGATGCATGGTGTCTGTTTATAATACAAGTCATTCAACTTGGTTGTGGGTTGCAAGACATTATTTATTGATCATGTAGTAATTTCTTTAATTATTTTACTCATCATATAGCAATTTAATATGTGTTCATTACTTTCATCAAATTAGTTTAAATATAAATCTAATTGGAATATATCCATATATTATCCATCCAAAATGATGGACTCTTTCCAAATTAGATTTTTAAAATGTATAAATTTTGGGAAAAAATTGATCCAAAACAATGGCGTGATGGGGTTCCAAATATCCAGCTGCTTTGAAAATGCAATGCACAAGCAAATGGGGACCAAGAATAATAACTGGGCCATGATAAAGCCTTTTTCCCCCCTAAATTGAAAAATATGATCACATTCTGAAAATAAAGGATACAAATAAACTAAGTTAACCGCTTCTTATAATCTATCACCTTTTGACAATAAGCAGTAGATAATCAAAAGTATGAAAATCACCAATTCAATTCAAAGCAATTGTGGCTAAGTAGTGAGTAAAAATTAGCTTCTCTTTATATCAATTTTATAGTCACGCTCTAATCACTATACAACAAAGATCTAACATTAGCAAAAATGTCAGAGTAGGGTTGTAATTGAATGTCATTTTTAAAGAGGAGGTTAATTGTTTCGGCACAATCATTAAACACTCTAACCTTACCAAAACCCTTATGCTATAAAGGCCCGGTAAGATAGCATGTGCACCTTCAATCATTTACTCCCTATGCATTTAGCAATTCAATACTCAAAATTACTTTACCAACCATTGCATTAGATTCAAGTTCTTCAAACTATAAAATTTCATTCCAAAAATAATATAATAGTTACTGTTCACACAAGAACTAAAAGTTCAACTAAATTATCAAATAAATAGACATAATCTAACATTAGAAATTCGTTAGACTTTAAAGTAATTGGAATCATCGTGAGAGACTTAACAACAATTCTTCTTAATTAAAATAAACCGCCAATCAATCAATTAACTGCAACTTATATATATATATATATATATATCTATCTTTTGCTCATAATGCAAATTTTCTTTGTAGTGAGAAAATTGCATGACTTAGTTATGATTTAATATGCATTAACAGTCAAATGATATATATTGTTTAGACCCTTTGTAATATAAGTTGATTTAATATCTTTATTTTTTTAAAAAAATCACAAGTTATTCAATAAGCTACCATCATCAAAATATTTTTTTATAATCCTTGTCCACACTAATTATTGAAGGTCATCTACTTTAATCATTGCAACACAACCAATATGACTCTAAAAAATTATGCAAAAAATAAATTAATAAAAAAAGTTTTGCACATTGATAATCTAATACAAGCAATAGTACTCTTAAACATACTGCTTGAGTCTTACCAAATGCAAATAAAAAAAAAGATTGAAATCATAATTACATCAACTTTGAAACAGGCTAAATTAAACCCCATGGAAACCTACATGGATAGAATTAGATATAGAATAACATTTTAGGTTCTTAGCTAAATTGGTGTGGTTAATTGATCATGCTTTCATTTTTGCTATGACTTCCCTTTTCCCCCCTTTACTGTACAAAAGGTTTGTAAGATCTTAAATTGCATATATCATGTATGTATCTAGCTAGCTCCTTATGTCACTTTCATCTGCTCATTAAATGGAATTAGAAGCTTGACAAAAAAGGGGTCTGTTACTCTTCCTTTCAGCAGTGAGACCACCAGCTTTTTGTAATAAAATAATAAGAGGAAGAATGACAGAGCGATCTTAAAAAGATCAATTAATTCAAATTAAATTTCAAGTACCAAATTTTAAAAATTTGTAACTAAATCTCTCAATTTTATAACTGTATTATAACTGTAAGTTCCTTGTTAAAATTTAGAGTACAAATTATAAATTCATCACAATGCAATTACAAATTTAAGAGATGGATTTACAAATTTGAGTTTGGCACTTGGGATCTATCTTAAATTAATTGATCATTTTGAGACCTTTTTGTCATTCTCACATGATAAAATGGGTTTGGCTTTTTTAACCACCAAATTGTTACCCTTGATTTCCTCTCACCAAAATATGCCCATACTAGTTCCTTTGCCACTTGTTAATTTTTTGTCGTATTCCTGTTTTTCTTAAATAAAATTGTCATGGGGACTTCCGAATGAATTATTAAGTGAACTTGGTTACATTTTAAATGATCCAAGCATGACTCATAATTAAATTTTTAACAATGATTTACTTCCCTAAGCCCTCTTTTATTCTATTAGCTTTGTTTTTATTTAGCAAAGATCGAGATAAAATAAATTATTTGGAAATAAACAAACATTATTATTAATATTTAGAAAATTTGGACAATTTTTTATGATCAAATGAAAAAAAATACAATAACTCCAGAATAAAAAATTTCGTCGACATTTTGCATAATATGTTGTAAGAAATAAACTTTTATGTATACTAGTATTCTTTAGACTATACATGAAACTTCTCATATTGCGATAAACCCCTCTTATTCTTGTGAACTTGAAATGTGCCATTCTTGTTTATAATTAACCCAAAAACTAACTCATATATACATAACTCTGTTTAATTTTGTTAGTGAATTGATAAAATTATGATAAGTTAGAGCAAAATAACTGCTAATCTTTCTATCTATATACTTTAGTTGTGTGTTTTCTTTCTTCTAAAACTTTATGCATTACACATTTAAGGATTTTGATTTAATGTCATGATTATTTCTTTTGTTTTCTAGTCATTTTATACAACTCATCACAATTTTAACAAGTTAATATAAAAAGTCACAGATCCTTTATGCATGTTTAGTTTAGCTACCATTAAGTCTTTATTGTCTTATTTAAAAATATAGTAATTAACAAACTTGAGAGACTTGAAACAATGAAATAAAAGCATAAGAGCTAATAATAAAACACAAAAAAATGTAAGGATAAAAAATTATAATTTTCCAAAATTCAAAAGTCCTACAAAATGGAACAATAGTTTTGAAATCCCAAACAGTTATTGTGTAAATATGTTTATTATCTAATTACTATATATTAATTATCATGATCTGAAAAAAGACGAAGAAGTTGTCAACAGAGTAATCAGACGATAAAAAGTTGTGCTCTCCGAGAATTATGCTGCTTCTTCTTGGTGTCTGGATGAAATGCGGAAGATTCTAGAATCCAAAAAGGACTCCAGTCAAACAGTTTTTCCAGTTTTTTATGGCATAGATCCATCTGATGTACGACATCAAAAACGAAAATTTGCTACAGCTTTTGAGACCCATGAAATGTTTTTTTTCCAGCTGATGATAGAGTACGAAGATGGAGAGAAGCTTTAATTGAGATTGGCAATTTGTCCGTTTGGGATACAAGAAAAAAGTAAGTTATCATTAATTCCTTACCCGTTTTTTGTTTTTATATTCCCACAATTTTGCTTCTTAGTATTTTATTTTTTAATTTCTTTGTGTTTAGATCTATTTTTTTTCATTATTATCTGTGTGTGACTTTTTTCAATGACAAGTCAAAAATATAATTGTTATAGAATGATAAATATTCTCTTCAATCTTCATCCACTTTCAAAACTTAGCAGATAGTGAAAGTTGTGAACCATAGCAGTTGTAAATATGAATATCTCTGTTGGTTTGATTACAATTCTAATTTTAGAGACTTGATGGCTTTTATGGGGAAAAAATTCGTTCAAATAAATTGAACCTGAACAAGAATGACGCACGTGATCATATGCTTTTGACATTTCTCTTTCATTTAGAACAATCCTCGATTGCCATAAAAACAGTTCTAGTGGTCCTAACTTTTTGGGCATTTGAGTGATTTTCTTATAACATATTGTTGTACATGAGAAAGTAATTCTCATATGTTTTCAGGCCCACTTTTGTTGTTCCCTCTCGAATAACTTGAATTGTTTCTTATGGATGTTGTATATTGTCTGTTGTCATTTATAGGTCAAGTGAAAAATGTGAACTTAATATATGCTCGTATACCTCAATCAAAGGCTCGTCTCAAGTTGCAGCTGAATGGAAAAAAAAAAAATTCCCCCTCCTTTATATCCTCCTCTACGTTTAAGAAATTGTGTATACAATATACCTATTTAATTTGCTCATTTCTCCTTTAATTTGATTGAAATTTATATTTATTTTATGGAGCATAATCACTTGAGATTATTTGGTTTGAGCAGACATGAGGTGGAAATTGTTGAAGACATTGTGAAATCTGAATGGAACAAATTATGTTTGAAATTGCCATCGAATTTCGAACATTTAGTTGCAGACATTCAATCAAAGGTGGATAGAATCATCTCCCTTTTAAAGATAGGATTGGATGATAAACACTTCATTAGAATACAAGGAATGGGTGGTATGGGCAAAACTACTCTCAGTCGAGTTGTTTATGATGCACTTCAAAGCAAGTTTGTGGCTAGCTATTTTCTTGCTAATGTAAGGGAGGAGTGTGAAAAGCATGGCTTTGTTTACTTATTTACTTACAAACAAAGCTTCTTTCAGGCCTTGGACAAAGAGAACCAAAAATAGATGATGCCCATGATGGAGTAAAGAAAATAAGATTCTTTTTTATGCCATTCAAAGGCTCTCATTGTTCTTGATGATATCAGCCATAAAAGCCAATTGGACAATTTGGCTGGATCTGAAGAGTCGTTTGGTGAAGGGAGCAAAATCATAATAACTACTAGAGATAAACAATTATTGACACAATACGAACAGTTTGAAGAGTATGGTGTTGGAGAGTTGAATGAAGATGAATCCCTTAAGCTTTTATTCCATAAAGCATTTAAAAAGGATGAGCCTAAGGAAGGTTATTTGGATTTGTCGAAAGAAGTAGTTAAATATGATTCCCTTTGGCTCTTAAAGTCTTGGGGTCATTTCTTTGCAAACGAGATCAAGTTCAATGGAGAGATGCATTAGACAAGTTGAAGCAAAATTTACCTGAGGATATCTTTAGTAAACTTCACATCAGTTATGAAGGATTAAAAGATGAAGACCATAAAGATATCTTTTTAGATATTGCATGTTTCTTCAACCAAAGAAGCAAAGCTAAAGTGATAGATATATTAAAAGTATACAGTCTTCATCCAGTAATTGGAATTAATGTTTTGATCGAGAAATCATTGTTAAATACCTTCCAATCACAAACTTTTGTGAATAATCGGGTTTCATATTATAGTGTACGTCAACATATGGATGATGGGCTTCAAAAGATGAGAAGGGAAATTTTCATGGACCAAGAACAGCTTGAATATCATTATCCACAAGATCATCTTACAATGCACGATTTGCTTCAAGAGATGGGAAGGAATATTGTTTTGAAAGAATCAAGTGATGCCTACAAACGTAGTAAATTGTGGTGTCTAGAGGAGATTGATCACATGTTGAAAAGAAATAAGGCAAGATTTTGATTTTTATGTGTGCTATAGTTAATTTATGCATGGCATTATCTTCCTCTTTCACTTGATATTTTGTAATCTCTCGTCCTCTTAAATTCATCTGCACACACATTTATTACAGGGAACGAAAGAAGTTCAAAGCATATGTTTGAATATAACACAAAAATTTAAAGCGGAGTGGGACCTAGATTGCTTTTTGAAGATGGAAGAGCTTAGACTTTTAGAATTAAGTGGTGTTTGTCTTTCACAAAATCTCAACGTTCTTCCCAAATCATTAAAATTTCTCAGATGGGATTATTGTGCTTTGAAATTTCTACCATCAATTGATCAACTATGTGAACTCAAAAGCCTTGAGTTGAGTTCCTGCAAAATAGAAAGATTATGGAATGAAGCACCGATATGCTTTCCTTCCCACTACTATAAAATATATCTTTAGGAGCAGACATTTAGGAGCGCTTCTTTAAAAAGCGCTCTAAAAAGTGAATGCAAAATTTACCAGAGCGCTTTTCTAAATAAGCACTCCTGTATGTCAAGGCTTCTCAATAAGATAACGCTCCTAATTAATATAAATAAAATATTGTAAAAAATTTAAAAAGATCTTTAGGAGTGCTCGTAGTTAAGTGCTTTGGAAGAAGCTCTTGAGGAGGGCTCCAGACTGGTCTTTATTTTCATATCTCCCATCAGTTTTCTTTTCCTCATTCAGTTTCTTTCAAACCTCTCTCTCATTTACTAAGGCCGTGCGTTCCCAACGAGTTCTAAATCTATTGCTATTCACTGTTCCAGATTGTCGTCCGCGCTGTTCACTGTTCCAAATCATCGTCCGTCACTGTTCACTGCTCCAAATTATCATCTGACGTTGTTTGTTGTTCTAGATTGTCGTTCGCTGCTATTCATCATTCATTTCTGCATCGTGCCTAGAGCTGGGAATTCGGGCGGGCCGGGCATATTCGGGCCGAATAGGCCCGAACTCGAACAGGCCCGTTTTTTTAAAAAGCCCGAATGACTAAGCCCGGCCCGAATTCCTTTGGGCTTTGGGCTGCCCGAATACCCGAATTTTATTTTTAAAATTATTTTTAATTAAATTTTTTACTATAAAATTAATTATTTTATTTTATAAAAAAATATAAAATATATATTTTTAATACTTAAATGATGTTTAGGACTCAAATATATGATATTTTAGTATAAAATAACCTAAAAATTAAAGAATTAATTAATATTTATTATATATTATATATTTTTAAAAATAAAAAAAATTATTCGGGTATTCGGGCCAAGCTCGAACCCGAATCGGGCTTGGCCCGAACATAAAAAAACATCTCTTTTTTAAAGCCCGGCCCTAAAATTTTTCGGGCTAATTCGAGCTAGCCCTTCGGGCTCGGCCCAAATTACCGACTCTAATCGTGCCTTCTCTATTTCTGTCTCTCACCATCTGTTTCTGTGCTGTGCCTTCTCTATTTTTGCATCGTCGTCACAGCCATCTCTTGCATCACTGTTCCAGATCTGCATCACTATTCCAGATCTGTGCCACTGCTGTACACTAGAGGAAGCGACACTGTGGAAACCTCTATTGCCGCCATGCATCACTGCTGTACAGTGAAGGAAGCGACGCCGCTAAGACTTTCGCTGTTGCTGTGAAGACCGTCATTTTTCGCCGTGAAGACTACACTGTGAAGGTATTTTTTTTAATAATTAATTTATAATGTAATATATTTATATATTTATATATATTTGAGAATAAATTTCATATATATTTTTTTAATAATCAATATTATAGATAATATATGAATTGAAGTTATTTATATTAGAATTATGGAGTATCTGTAGTTGATAATTTAGATTAAAGTTAAAAAAACTACTTGAACATTTTTATTTTATTTATAAAATATTCTTTTAAGGGAGATTATTGTTATTAATTAAATTACAATTGATTGGCAGAATTTAGATGCATTATGCTACTAAATTTTTATTTGGATGAATTGATTTTTTTTTTAGTTTAAATGTATTGTGTTGTGGAATTTGATTGTTTGATCATTTGGGAGGTTCTTCTTTTAAGGAAGATGCTATTGAATTTTTTTTATAGAAATGTAAGTCTTTTGTTTATTGAATTCTGATAATCATATTAGTGATATGGATCGTAAGTGGATGTCGGCTAATCGACTATCTAGAGAATATTGGGATGGTGTGAATGAATTCATTGAATTTGCATTTTGTCGTGATCAAGACTCCCGTGGAGTTATATGTCCTTGTTTAAAATGTTGCTATGAAAAAAGAGTAAAGCCAATAGAATTGAAAGGTCATTTAATATGTAATGGGATTGATCCAACTTATACTTGTTGGACCATGCATAGGGAGACAAGGAATAATGTGAATGATTAGAGGGATAGTGCGAGCCACTCAACATTTGATCGTGATAGTGGGACATATGATGTTGATCGTTTTGATGAAATGATTGATATGATTGAAGAGGATCTTAGGGACTGTCCCAAGATGTTTGAGAGGTTAGAAAGTGATGCTGATAAACCATTATACCTTAGTTGTAAAAAATTCACAAAACTATCAGCTATTTTAGTTATTATTGTTTATTTTTAACTTTAGTTGATATTTTAGTTAATGAAATATTTTCTTTTTTCAGGAAACATTGGGTGCTTGTTTGTATCAATCCATTCATCCTTATGATTTATTATCTTAATTTATTAAGAGATAGTGACTTTAAGAACTACAAATCTATGAGGATATTATTTAATCAGTAAGTTTTTAGCTCTATATTCTTTATATATATTTATTATAATAATTAGTTTTTACTTAGTATGCTTAATCATTATACAATAGGGCTACATCACGTTATCGAGGTGGTGAAGGTCTCCCTCTAAACACCGAAAGACCTGATGCTGTTGAGTTTTATTTATAGACACTATTATAAAAAGGATTTTCTACTACCCTAATTTACGTCTCATTTTAAAAGTTAGACTTAAAAAGAATACAATCCACATCACCTAAGTAAAAAGAGGACGTGAATTGAAATAAAATTATTTTAACAAAAAAATTTTAATAAGCCACGTCTCCTTACATCTTGAGGGGACGTGGCTTTATCAAAATTTAAGTCCCCCACTCGTGAGGGACGTGGCTTCTTCAAAATCCACGTCCCCCCTTGAGGAAGGGGACATGGCTTATGAAGAAGCCACGTCCCCCTTGAAGAGGGGGACGTGGCTTCTAGCCAGCTGGCTTTTATAGAAGCCACATCCCCTTCTCCAGAGGGAAGTGGTTTCTGCAGAAGCCACATCCCCTTGTGAAGGGGGACGTTGTTTCATGGTAGAAGCCATGTCCCTCTCCTCTCTGGGGGATTTGGCTTCTCCTCATTATGTGTGGGACGTCCCCCAGAGAGGAGAGGGACGTGGATTTGAGAATCTATGTCCCTCTCCTCTTTGGGGGACGTGGATTCTCCTTCTCCCTTCAATTTTTAAGCCCCACGCTAGTCAAGTTTTTCAAAACAATACTCAAAGTTTGCTATGCCTGCCCTTATCTCCAATCAGAGTATCATCTTTCTGCTTCTTAGTCTCAACCAAGCTTCTCAATCTAGTCTTTCTACTGCTCAAACAAGCTTCTCGGTCTCATCTTTCTACTACCCTCTCTATGACGCTCGTCTCTCTTAGCTTTCTAGCCCCTTGGTGCTTCTCATCTTTCTCAGCTTCTCGGCCAGGAACAGTTACTCTGTCTCTCGGTGCTTCTTATCCCTCTGACTTGGATTGGTTATCCTAATACAACTGGCTTACCTACAATTGATTATAGAATAACTGATTCACTGGCAGATCCTCCTGAAACAAAGCAGAAGTAGATCTCTGCCTCTCGGTGCTTATCATTTCTCACCAAAATTTTAGTTAATGTTTTTATTCATGGTACTTTCCTGAATTATAGTCATGTTGAGGAGTTAGTTCGATTACCACAATGCTTCTTTGTTATACACCTTTGCTTGAGGCTAGGCCTATTTGTCCTACTCCTGCTCTCTCTAATGGCTTTATAACGTTTTGTAGCTTTAACAATCTTGCCAAGGTAGTGTTTGAGTAAAATGCATTAAATATTTTTTTATTGACTAAGAGCATGCTCTGGGAGAAGTATCGCTTGACTTCAGGGACTTGTTTTGTTTCATATCATCAGATCAACCTAAAGTGTTGCAAGCATGTGCAAGGATATTACGTTAAGTTCCAAATTCACGCCTCATGGATGCAAACCATTTTATTGTGATAGTGTGAGACAGAGATTTCTTGCAACGTTGGAGCAGTTAGGTGTGGAGCCACTATGTTTAGTTTTTTTCCTCTTCAACTTCTTTATATTCAATCACCTACTGGTTACCGAAGCTAGCTTAAACTCCTTTAATTTTACTAAAAATCTTGTTCAATTATAATTTATTGAAATTGCAATTATGGTAAGGCTGATAGAAACCTATTGGAGTCTCATGTTGAGTGGCCCAAGTAATTTTAGTGGTATTTAAATGGCATGATTTTACCAATTGGAGACCAAAGCATGGGAACACATAACCTTCAGACAAAGTGTCTGGTAAGGGGAAAGAACTATATCTTTTAATTTCCCACGGAAATACTTATGCTTGCCAATTAGGAGAGGGGCAAAGGCATATATTAATTGGAGAATATGATTATAAATTTTATTTGCATCCTAAAAGTTTAGAGTTACTTTTAATAATGTTTGTTTCTCATCCTGGTAATTGTATCTGATTTTAGATATTAGAGTAATCATGTGCCTTCTGTCTTCATTGTCTATGTTATATTACCTTGATGACTATAGTAGTAAAGATTGCCTAGTCAATCAAAACAATAGAATGAAACAAAATAAAATGATTTGGTGTTCAAATGCGGATTATGGGATCATATGTTTGTTCTTCATTTAGTTTGTTTAGTCCTTGTGGTATACCCCTTTTAGTCCTGTATACACGTTACGTTTAACCACCTTACCCAAACTAAGGAGATGTAGGTAGATTCTTGATATTATTTGCAAAAGAGAGAAATTTTTTAGTTTACCCTTATTAAATACATCATCTTTAAAAGTAATTTCTCCCCCATATGTAACCTTTTGCTCTACTTAGAGAAATTTGCAAAAATGTAAAATTGGAAGAAAGTAATTAATAGCTCACCTTCCTTTTGGAAGATGACTTGTATATAGGATTGGAGGGAGTATCTCTGTTGCATCTAGTTTTGTTGAGTCTTGTAACTGATATCTAAAATCTTGCTATATTGTTCAGCTTATCCATATGGCCTTAGATGTTCTATCTTCATGCAGTGGTTTCAATCTTACACAATGATTATATATTTTTATCTTTTTGATAGGCTCTCAGCTCTACAATCTGTAACTCGTGTGTAGCAGCAGCTCCCTGCCTCTCGTGTTCATCCTCTTCTCATCTCTCTCAGCTTTTTGACCAAGAACAACTCAGTATCTCTTCCTACTGGCCATCTCCTCTTCAAGTTGTTTAGCATACAATAGCTCTGTACATATTCTCAATGATAGTCTAGGATAGTCTTGACTGCATGGTTCTAATGTGGATCTCATGATTTAATTTCAACTCCTCAGGTTTGTAAGAAATGAAAGATTTATTTATAAATAAATACTTCATTTGAACAAGTGTAAGAGCTGGATAGATCAGATATGATTTTTGATTATACGGTCCCAGTGCTCAGATACTTCATTTGAGCAGATGACGTATTTGAACAAATACTTCATTTGCAATGCCAAGCTCAACCAACCGTTAATTATATTCTGCTTTTCAATTATAGGGTCTCAATGCTCATACCTTAGAAACAGTTAAATATAATAAGAAATTACTTACTTACGGTCTCAAATCAGCCTTATTGATAAGAAAGCTACCTACTTGGGTATTGGTGGAGTCTTGATGATTTGGGCTGCTTGCAAAAGAAAACCCAAAAACATTTATGCTATCATAAAATGTTCAAAATATATATGCTATGATTAAAATCTAAAAATTTAGAAGTCCTGGCCCATCTGATCATTAGTTTATGTATATAGTAAAAATGAAACAAAAAGCTTGAACCAACATTCTTTAGGTATAGTTTGCATGGCAACAACTTCATCTCCTCTGGAAAAAGTGTTTATTATAGTAGGTTCCTCAATGGTCATTGTTAAAGGGCTTTCCAACTATCTAAGAATAGTTTCTCGGCCAAGAATAGCTCAATCCAATTAGAATATATATATATATATATATACTCTGTTAATTTTTTTTATTTAGAAATTAAACTTGGATAAGCTTAAATTTTGATGTTTTCTAGCTTTAATATGTAAATATTTATTCAACTGCTTATTGTTGGTTTTATTGATTTTTGGTTGTTATAATTTTAGGATGTTCAATCTTTAAGGGGAGACTCTGTCAATTTTTTTTTGAAAAAAAAGAGTCTAATTGAAGTACAAGTAAGATAGTGAATTGTTAATTTGATAGACTTTATAATGATTTATTAGGTAAAAAAAGAATGGATTATAGTTGGATGAATACTAGTAGAATGACTAAGGAGTATGAGAATGGTGTGGACCAATTTCTTGAATTTGCTAGGAAAAATGTTCCTAGCAAAAATGAAAAGTATTGTTGTCTTTGTGTCAATTACATGAATAAGATTGAATTGGGTATTGATGAAATAAAAGAGCATTTAATTTGTGATGGGATAAATTTAAGGTATACAAGATGGGTATGGCATAGGGAGGCAAGAACAACTTCTATGTCCTAAAATGAGCGAATTGTGAATGACTGGGATAATAGAATAGAGGATATAATTTGTGATGTTAGGATGACGTCATTTGTACAATCACATGCATATGACAACTTGCGTAGTGATACAGAGAAACCCTTATACCCGGGGTGTACTAATTTTACGCTCTTGACAGTTGTGTTGGGATTGGTGAATTTAAAGTCAAGAAGTGGGTGGACTGATTCGAGTTTTATAAAGTTACTTGAATTCTTGAGTAAAATGCTTCCAGCCCATAATTTACTTCTAAAATGTATGTATGAGGCAAAGAAAATCCTGTGTCCAATGGGTATGGATTATAGGAGGATACATGCTTGTCCTAATGACTGCATACTATATAGAAATAAGTATGAAGGATTACACAAGTGTCCCAAATGTGGGACTTTACAGTATAAAGTGAAGAAGACTAATGATGTTGATCATGGTGATGAGATTATAACTAAAGGGCCTCCTGCGAAGGTGATGTGGTATCTTCCAATAATACCACAGTTTCAATATTTGTTTGCTAATCTAACAGAAGCAAAGAATTTGAGATGGCATTTTGATGAGAAACTATCTGATGGGAAACTTCAACACCCAACTGATTCTCCTTAATGGAAGGCAATAGATCACATATTTCCTCAATTTGGAAGCGATTTGAGAAACCTTTGGCTTAGACTCTGTATAGATGGAATCAACCCATATGGCAATCTTAGTAGCACACACAATGCATGGCTAGTTTTTTTAGTCATTTACAACCTACCTCCTTGGTTGTGTATGAAGCGTAAGTACATAATGTTGTCTTTGATGATTTCGGGACCAAAATAGCCAGGAAACAATATTGATATTTTCTTGGCCCCTTTGATTGAGGATTTGAAAATGCTATGGGAGGAAGGTGCAGATGTATTTGATGCTTATAAGAAGAGTACTTCAAGTTGCGTGCCATGATTTTTACAGCAATAAATGACTTTTCTGTATATGAAAACTTGTCAGGATATAGTGTTAAAGGCCATAATGCATGTCCTATATGTGAAGAAGGCACACACTACCACCAACTTAAGCATGGAAGAAAAACAGTCTACCTTAGTCACGAAAGATTTCTTGATCGGTATCATCCTTACCGTAGGTTGAAGAAGGCTTTTAATGGTTCACAGGAGTATGAAATGGCTCCAAAGGCCTTAATTGGAAACCTAGTTTAACAGCGTGTAGAAGGAATAATGTCATTTTTTATAAGAATAAAAGGAATGTAAGTAAGAAGAATCTGTGAAAAAAGAGGTCCATTTTTTTTATCTTCCATATTGGCGGAGTTTAGATGTGAGGCATAGTCTTGACGTGATGCATGTGAAGAAAAAATGTGTGTGATAGTCTTATTGGTATGCTTTTACACATAAGTGGCAAGACTAAGGATGAAATAAATGCCAGACTTGATTTAACTAAAATGGAAATAAGAAAACGCTTACATGCACAACAAAAAGAGGGGAAGAAAGCTTATTTACCCCCAGCAGTGCACACATTATCTAAAGAAGAGAAAAGAAGTTTATGTGGATGTTTGCATGCTATTAAAGTGCCACAAGGGTATTCTTCTAATGTTAAAAGACTTGTTTCGATAAGTGATTTGAAGTTACTAAGCATGAAGTCTCATGACTGCCATGTGTTGATGCAGCAACTTTTACCAGTGGCTATTCGAGGGATTATGAAAGATGATATGAGACACACGATAACTAGATTGTGTATGTTCTTCAATGCTATATGCAGCAAAGTTATAGATCCTAACAAGTTGGATGAATTAGAGACGAGGGTTATATTATTTTATGTCAATTAGAAATGCACTTTGCTCCAGTATTTTTTGACATTATGGTGCATTTACTAGTTCATTTGGTTAGAGAAGTAAGACTTTCCGGTCCTGTTTATCTCAGATAGATGTACCCATTCGAGCGATACATGAAAATCCCAAAAGGGTATTCTAAAAACCCATACATGCCTAAAGCATCAATTGTTGAAAGATATGTGGCAGAAGAGGCTGTTGAATTTTGTACTACATATCTAAAAGGATTGAAGGCTATTGGAGTCCCTCAAACTTGGCATGAGGGGACAAGACTTGCTGGTAAGGGAACACAAAGGGTCAGAGTAAAGTGTATGTCTCATGAAGAAGTCTTGCAAGCACATTTGTACATCTTGAATAATGTGGAAGAAGTTCAACCTTATTTAGATGCTTATAAAAAGTTTTTGAAAGACAAATACCTAAGAAAGAATGAAATGCAACTGGCTAATGAGCACAACAAGACTTTCAAAAAATGGTTCAAGGAAAAAGTTATGAATGAGACTAGTGTGTCTGATACAATAATGTGGTTAGTTAAGGGACCTCATTTTGAGGTCGTGTATTGGGGTGGGTATGATATAAATGGATATTCCTTCTATACAAAAACCTAAGATGATAAAAGTACCATGCAAAATAGTAAAGTAATGGTAGAAGCTGAAGCCCAGCACTTTTTCAGTTCAAAAGATAATAACCCATTATTGGCTCACACGTACTATTATGGAGTGGTTGATGAGATATGGGAGGTGAATTACACGAAATTCAAAGCACCTGTTTCAAATGCAGGTGAGTTCACTTTAATGCTATTGAAGTAAATAAGGAATTTAGGTTTATTTTAGTTGATCTCAAGAGGCTTCGTTTTAAAGAGGAGCTCTTCATTTTAGCAAGTCAGGCAAAACAAGTTTTTTACGTCATTGATCTAGTGAATAAATAGTGTTCTATTATACTACAAGGCAAAAAACAAATTATCGATGTAGAGGATGATGACTCAACGTTTAACCTTGATGAAACCCCACCTTTCACTACAAATCTACTTAGATTAATTGAAGTAGATTTGGTTGATGATGAATTTGCAATTAGAGATGATCATTGTGAAGGAATTTAGGAGAATGAATAAAGTAAGAATTAATTAATAAAACATTGAATTAATTGATTCTTTATATTCATATATTTTTTTCATTTATTTATTTCTATATATTTAATTATAATACAAGTTATTTTCTAATCTTAACAGGCACATGGAGGGTTCTAATGAAGATGTAGTTGACACATCCAGTGCAACTTACAAGAAAAGAGATAGAGGAAGTATACAATTGAAGGAGCTGGCACTACGTTAGGGTACTATAGAGAGAGTGCATTTAGAGTTTGGTGGTGGTAAAAGACCACTTGATCCAAAAGGGGACAAGTTTGTAAGTTAAATAGGTCTCATAGGTCGAAGTAAAGTTGGGATCTTATATCATAATTGGCAAGAAGTACTAGAAGTTACAAAGCACATGATTTGGAGTGATATTTTGGTATGCATATTTTTCTATTTTTTATTGTTTTAATTATATTAAATGCCATTATCTTACTTTATAATTATGACATATTACAGCTTACTTATGATATCTCTCCTACCGATGAGATGAAGAGGTACTGGCTTCAACAAGTACGTGATTAATGGAAAGATTTCAAATCATCACTTTCCAGGGAATACATTCGAGGAGCAAAGAAGAAGAACAATCCATGTTTGGAATATAATTTCATTGATGAAGATACTTGGAGAGAATTTGTGAGGTCACAAGATGATCTTAAATTTTAGGTAAATTTTGATATAATCAATAACTTAGTTTATTTTTGTTTAGTTTACAACTAACTTTATTTTAATTTTATTATAGGAATTAAGTACTGCAAATAAAGAGAGATAGTCTAAAAATAAATATCAATATTACTTGTCTTGAGGGGGATATAGGAAGCTCGACCAGAAACTTAGGGAAGTTGATTTGAAGCAATTGGAGGAATCTGCGAGATCTGACCCGAGTATTGTTTTACATCCCCCAGCTCCTCTAACTCGTCAAAGGAAATGGAAAGAAGCCAGAATCAAGAAAGGCCAATATATTACTCTGGAGGTTGTTGAAGTTACTCAACGGATTGTAAGTAATTATAATAAATAGATTCAATTTTAGATTTTGTATCTTTTAAGATAAATTCATTAATTATATATTGCAGGATTTACTTGAAGAACAAGCTTCCTAAGGATCATTTCAATCTACTGGAAGAATGGATATCTTGGCATCAGCAATTGGAACGCTAGATTATTTTGGTTGTGTTAGAGGGTAGGAAAAGGAGTTGGTCTGAAGCAGTATTTCGGACTAATTTCATGAGGCTTATTAGGAGTTGTATCAAGAGCTGAGCTTGATGACCTTCTGGCAAAGGTTAGAGACGAATGTGCTTGAAAGTATGAGCAATATAATTTGCTACTCCGTGAGTAGATTCTTCAAGAGGTTAGATCCATGGTCACCAACATAGGAACCACACAAGACAGTGGACAGGGAATTAGGCAGCAGGAACTCTAGGTTTTCATTACCTTTAATTATTTTAATTATTCAACTTTATTTATTTTATTTTATTTTCTTTCATTGTGTTTACTTATTTTTCCAGACTTCTCCCGTGCTTCAAAGTACCAAAGATAGCTGTAATCCACCAGAGATGGCACTATATGCCTCTAGTCCCTTAGTAAAAGAGGAACAATCTTGTTTTCTTTATTTGGATAATCCTTGAAAGAGGATTGTTGGTTCAACACGGCTATATATGCTCACAGAAACAATCCATAACATGAGTATTTTGGATGATCAAGTGAAGGTGGCGATTGAGGTTGTTCTTGAGCCAAACGTGAATGTGCCATTCCCTACTGATGAGGTTGAAAAATTAGGTGAAGTATTGGAACAATTCATTTTATGGCATAAAAGACTTGTTGACATAGAGATGACAATTCCAATGGTAGAAAAACTCTTCATTATTCTTTGATTTTCTCTTTTGATTACTTATATAACTTTTATTCATTTCATATTTTATTAGGATTTTGATGAGGTTAAGGACTATTCTGCTCTGTTACAATTACATGAATTTTTTAAGGCAATGACAAAGCCTATCAATTTGACAATGCCTAAAGGAATTGTGGGTATAGACAAGTCATATCCTTTTGCAATGGACAAGAAAGACATCTTGGAATTCTTGTTATTGAGGGAGTTGGATGTCTCATGGGCTATTTTATCTATCTTGTAATTTTATTACCTCTATTCTATCTCATTGTCATTTATTTTAATTTATATGCAATAATTTTTGTGTCATTCTATTAATAGGTTTCTTAGTAGTCTTTGTGACCATGGAAAGATCAATTTGGATTTTTGTGTCCAGCTTCTTTAACATCAGCCCACAATGATATCAGTGATAGGATGAGATACGGGGGCAATACTATTTCAAAAACAAAATTGCCATGTTATCTGGCTCTAATTCTTGAAGGGTAAGTTCTTTTATATTCATTTATATATATATATTTATTTTGATAATCTTTTTTATGCTTTCATGTATTGATTTCTTTTGTCTCTTTATAGTTAACATTGGTCCCTTTGTGTTATATGCCCATATTTGCATGAGATCTATTGGTTTTGTTCCATGGGCAAGCAACCGAGTGCTAAAACTAAAAATATATTCAACACGTAAGTTAAGATTATTTTTCTAAATGTTAGATATTTATTTTGTTTTAATACTTTATACTTTATTTAAATATCATGATAGAGCATTGAAGATATATTATATGACTATGGGAAAGTAACGCCCAGCAAAAAATACATCTTAAAAAAATCTCTCACCGACTTGGATTTTTTCAAACGTAAGTAATTTCAATTCAATACTTTTTATTCAAAACTTTTTTATATATATTTTTGTTTATACTTATTATATGATTCTTAACTTTCATTGCTATTGCCAGATAGGGAGTACAAAGTGTGGATATTATATTATTCATTATATGTATGAGATTATTCAATCTGAAACTAATGAAAATTTACACATGGTAAGTTACATTATTATTTATTTTAATAATATTAGTTTCGCAAGGCTTTAGAATTTAGATATCTAATGAACATTCGATAAAAATTTACAACTTTTTGACAATGAGTACCCCTATACCAGTAAAGACATAACTGACATTCGAAACAATTTAGCAGGTTATCTTCTTCAAGAGCTATTTACATAGTGTGATTTTATAATTTATCCATATAATTAGATAGAAGGATATAAATCCTAATGCGTTCAAGTAGTTTGTTGGAATTTGACTGTAAATATTGACACTTGAATAAGTGACAATAGTTTTGTCATTCCAATGCACTTGGTATATTTTGTTGTGATAGTTTATGAATGGTTGTAAATGAGTTGCTATTTGTTGAACTTTTATTGTATGAATTTGGCTATTTCTGTGGCATACTTTCACAGATTTTATTTTGGTTATCAAGTAAATACAAATTGTATATAAAAAAAATTACAAAAATCACATCACATTATTAAAAGGTGGGACGTAACAAGTGAATCCACCTCCTTAATTGGTAGGGGGGAAGTGGGTTCACAACAAACCACGTCCCCTATTATAGAGGGGGAAGGGGTTTCTCAAAGAAACCACTTCCCCCTCATGAATGAGGGACGTGGTTTCTCCTCATTACTCAGAGGCATATGACTCTAACAACATGAGAAACCACATCCCCCTTATTTGGGAGGACGTGGTTTATATGAAAATCACGTCTCTATCTAGTAAAATGGGGATATAAATTATGTAGAAATTACTTCTCTTAATATTAAAAGGGACGTGGTTTATTCTTTTTCACGTCTTCATTATTTGTGACATGGATGAGCCATTATTTTAAGTCACCCAATATGATGTCCCCTACAGTTGTGACGTGAAAAGGCCTAAAAATGCGACATGAAAAGTCTATTTTATAGTAATGGGAAAAGAATAAAGATTTGTATTATTTTCTTAATAAAACAAGTTGGTACATATCTAAATGATTGTTTGATTGATATTTTATGTTTGTTATTCTGAATATGTTGTTCTGGATCGATATAGAATTTTTGAAAAATTCTGGAACTTTCAAGTTATAGAGGAGACTCTGCCAAATTTTTGACAGCAAATACTTGTATCATATATATAACTTCACCGCTGAAGTATTTTAAATTAAGTTAGAATTTATTTCTACCATATTTTGATAATGACATCTTTTATTATTTTATAGGTACCTACACAATTGCAAGGTTGAGATTGTGGATATTATGTTATGAAGTTTATTGAGAAATAATCACACAACAAAAGTTGATCCTTCTTGAAAATGTAAGTCAAAAGCTTTGAAATTAAGTTAATAGAATGTTAATTACTTACATATTGCTTTTCATATCTTGTGTAATATTTTGTTGGAGCAAGATATTCACATTTTATATGGAGAAAATAGAAGATTTAGTTGAAGAGTGGTCTAAATATATTATAGGCTATTTGTGATAGGTAGTTAGATTTACATGTTAGAAAAATAACAATAGTTTCATTTGTTAGGCTTATTAGAAATTAAACTAGGTTAGTTAGGAAATTGAAATTGTTGTATCAGTTTCAAATTATTTTCTTATAAATAAATTTGTATGTTGATATTATTTTTAAATTAATTTTTGATATTATAATTTGTCATTGTTAAAGAGACGTAAAAAGAAAAATTTTAAAAAATTCTAATTTTAAAAAAATAAAAGTAATATACAAGAGCGCTTATTTAAAGAGCGCTCTTGTAGAGTAACATATGGGAGCGCTTTGATTAAGAGTGCTATGATATGGTGGCATACAGATGCACTTTGGTGAAGTCATATATAGGAGCGCTCTTTTAGAGAGCGCTCCGATATTGTGCATAAGGGAGCGCTCTTATAAAGAGCACTCTAGTATAGTGGAATACGGAAGCGCTCTTATAAAGAGCGTTCCCATGTGTGATGTGTGCCCTTATATACGGGAGCTCCTTTATGAGAGCACTTTTCGAAAAGTGCTCTTGTATAGCATACATACAGAAGCGCTTTTTTAAGCATTCCTGTACATTACGGAGCACTCGATATGGGAGCGCTTCAAAAGTGCTCTCTAAAGTAAAAAAAAAAGCGCTCCCGTAAATTTATTTTGTAGTAGTGTCCCCAATCTTGAACAAGTTATGGACTCGATTTCTCTCCCACTCACCATCCCTCCACTACCCCTCCTCTCTTCTCCATAGATGATCTAGACTGTCCAAATTAAATGTTTTAATTTTAATTTTATATTTATTGAAATAAATGAATTTATAAAAAATGTATTAAATCTTATCACCAATCTGAACAATCAAGTTTTAATATAGATTGAACAAATTTAATAATTTTTTGTAATTTTAATATTAAACTTGTATTTTTTAGAGCATATTTGGATAATCAATTTATAAATATTATAAAAAATTATTTTAATATAGATAACTCAAATTTACTATTAAAAATGTAAAAATTTTATATTTTTAGTATTAAATCTGCACAATATTTGGATGGCCAATTTATAAAACTTATAAAAAATTTTAACATTAAATTTGAACCATCCATATTAAATTTGGACCATCCAAATTGATGATCAAGCATTTTTTTACAATTTTTTTTATCATTTTTTACTGAATATAAAAAATAGTTATTTTAAATCTGGACCATGCAAGTTCAATTTGGACAATTCACATCCATTGTCCCTAAGCGGGGGTCCCTGGCTCCATAAGTTATACACACATATATGCAAACAGATTATCATAAACTTTTGAAAATACTAATTGTTCTCATTTTGCTTCTATGTCTTATATGTTGGCCAGCATTCAAATAAGCTGAGGATCATCAATTTGGCTGGCTCTAGAGATCTAATAGAAACTCCAGATTTCAGTGCAACTCCAAACCTTGAGAAGTTGTTCCTTGGTTATTGCGATAAAGTTATTTCATGTTCATGAATCTATTGGACAACTGAAGAAACTAGTTGAGTTGAGTTTGAGATATTGTACAAATCTTGTTACGCTTCCAAATTGTCTGGAAATGAATAATCTGGAGGTGCTTAGTCTTAGGTTTTGCAGAAAGCTTGAGAAGCTCCCAAAGTTTGGGGAAATATGACAAGTCTATACTTGTTAGATGTGTCTTATGCATCCATCATAGAAATTCCTTTGTCCATTATTCATTTAATAAATCTCAAATATTTGGATTTGTACCATTGCAGAAAACTTAAGAAAGTTCCCGAGCTTCCTCCAAATTTATTTATAGCAGCGGTTGATTGTGATTTGTTGGAACCCAAAGAAGCAGTTGCAGAATACCTCTTTGAATCACGTGTATCTAAGGTTATTCATCTTCTCTATGTCTATGTAATTAACGTGGTTTCTTAGCTTACACTTTTGTTTCATTCTGATTGCAATAAATCGACAGTAATGAACAGCATTTGGTAGCTACTATTTAATATTTGATACTTCATAGTATTTTATTTTATACGTGACAACATGCTAGTGTTCTGCAGGGTCCCATTCACCTTTTTCATGATTATTATGTGGACATCGCCTTTCAATTGCTTTGGACAAAAGGAATTCCTAAATGGTTTGAAGGAGAGGAACATTGTCGGAGTAGAGAGAGTAGTTCAAGTGAAGAAGTGGTAACCATAACGGCAGACATACCTTGTGACATGGCTGATTCTAATAGTGGAGAATGTTGGGGAATTGCTGTAGCCCTTGCTTTCCAATCCTATGTCAATGAAGAGGATTATAGTTTTTCAGTGAATTGGAAGTTTGAAGATTATCGTCATACCAATAAAAGAACTGCCACTAATGAGATCATTGCAACACATGGTTATGCTTTTCGAGATTATGTGGGATATTATCCATCTGAGAAGGATGACTGTGGATCAAATCCAAGTGGTGTAGGAACCCAACTTCATTTGACACTTTCTTTCCCAATCAATCCTGCTTCTAAGCTGGGATGTTTCCCGCATTGGAAAATAGTGGACTGTAGATGGCGTCTGACATGTCAGAAACATTTTGATGAAGGGAGATGAATACATCATGCCACGTTATATTGCCAGGTAATGAAAGCAATTACAAAGTGCTTCTCAATTTAATTGTCTATTCTCGTTTTCTTCTATCAACTGTCGATCTTTCCCCTCTTTCCCTAACATTTGTCCTCGCATCTACTCCGTTACTCACGTAAATATTTGATTTCATTGTAATTGGCTAGAAATATGAAATTAATGTCTTTTCCATATAAAAAAAATATGATGAAAAAATTTGCCAAATTTCTTTTAAAAAAATTGTGTTCTTTGGTTGAAGAAATGACAGTCGTTGCTGTCGCATGTAGGCTTGTTTTGCTGAAACATGAGGAGATAATCTTAAGAGTTCAATATATATATATATATATATATTTCTATAGTATAGTTCAATATTTTTAATATGTTGTAATCTGTAATGAATTATTTCTGAGATATTCTGTTCTTATGGTTTAGTGTTATTTTCTTTATATTTTTTTTCCTGTCATCTTTGACTGCATATTTGAATAATTAAGATTATAACAAAAGTTAGTCCGTGAATTATAGGGAGATAAAACAATTATTTTGGTCCTTTCAAATTTGTTATAATTTGCAAAAAAACAGAATATAATAGATCCTCTGACATTGAGAATTTACAAATTTTAAAAAGTTTGATTTTGAAAGCAAGAGATTATTTTATGCTTAATAAAAATTATAAAATGAAAAAATATAAAAAAAAGTAAAACTTCATAAAAATTCATGGATATCAACTTTAGAAAATACATTTCCTTGTAAAAATTCATAAATTAGTAATTTTTAATTAATTAAAGATCATTTTCTCTTTGACAGAGCTATGGGCACTCTATTTTTTTTTTGGGGAATAGTATAGCTAATAATTTCCAAAATCAGTGTTTTTTTTTTAAATGTTAACAGTCAACATTGTTTATGAAAAGTTTCATGGCTCGCACTAAATCCTTGAAATGTGAAAATGGTTGAAATCTCATTTTTTTTTAAAAAAAAAAGATAATATGTTGTATTGCTTTACAATTTTTTTAAGGTGCTCAAAACTCTTTCGAGAATGCTCAGAGGGCGAACATGTATTTTAATCATATTTTAATTACCTATACATCTAATATAATTAGATTTATAATATTCAATACACATATGGAATGCAAATTTGTTTAAGATGAATGTTTCTTTTAAAAAACAATTAGAGGGGCAAATATTATAAGTGGCTTCAAATCCTTAGCTTACATATCATTATGATTAGCAATATGAATGTTTCTATTTCTTCTTGTAATTTATTTTTTTATCTCTTTTTTCGTGTTTGTAATAATTACATGTTTTTCCTTTGTTGAAAAGTTTCAGTTGTTCATTATTGACTAGTTCGGGACATGCTTGTTCGTTGTTTGGTTGTTCCATGAATGGAAGCTACGAATTCTGTTGCAGAACCAAACATGCATTTCATTAGCGCATATATGTAATTGTACTCCAGGCACAAAGTTAACATGTGAGCCCATGCCATCTCTTCCTCAGATCTTCAAGAAGATGATCGTTCATCACTTTTTGATTGATGTGCCATATCCAGCTCTTTACAATTTTCAGTTTCTTCATTTAATTTGGTGTGCATGTTTCTGTCGGCAAGAAGCAAAAATAGTTGAAGACGTTGTTGAAGTTGTATGCAGTATGAACCAAATTGCATATTAATTAATTACCATCTAACTTGAGTTGACCGTGTAAAAAATTAATTTGTTTTATGATTTAATATTGTTAGAAATTGAGAGCAACTGCTCAAAAACGAAAGAAGAGAACGTATAGGAAAGAGTAGTAGAAAAATGTTATATTTTAACTTAAAATTTTAAAATTCAAATTTTAATGTAGTCATTCTTTTTTATTATATATTAGTTACTAAGTTTAATTTTCATATGATGCATACATGATTACTTTTGCTAATTATTGTGACAAATGTATAATATTTTGTACATAGTTTCTTCAATTAAAAATATAGCTTAATTCTTTATGTTGTCATTCATTTACATTTTAACATACATACATATACCTATATATATATATAAAGATGTTTTGTGCGGACATGAAATCTATTCTTTTTTAAAACAATTTATTTTTATTATATGCCGATTGGTTGTTCCATTATTTAGGATGTTTAGTATTTGAAACCAATTCATAATACTTTCAATAAGCAAGCTGGATTCTCGTCAACCTTATTCATAAATTTGATGCTAGAACTACATTAATAAAATTAATGTCAGTTTATATTTATAGAAGTGAAAATTTATTTTTTAAAATAACAGTGAATTTGCAAATTTTTCTTCAAAAAATTTGTTGTGACACAAATTTCTGTATAGAATATAGATACTTCAAAAATTGTGATGAAATGCATGTAATGACAACACCAAATTACACGCATCGTGTATAATGGGAAGCACGTGGGGACGGAGCAGCGCATGTACTCCCGTGGTCTCAGGCCTCTTGGGGATCCGTGGCAAGGAAGATACGGAAATTATATTATTAATCATTAGATGGATGTAAACAAAAAAAAAAAAAGGGATTTAAGTGGTCTGCATCTTCATTTACCTTGCATATTAAAAATAAAAAATAATTTATTTTACTTTATAATTTCTTAACCTTGTACTTATTGTAAATAAAAAATAATATCTTATTTTACTCCATATTTACCAGTGCAATTTTACTCCATAATCTTTCACCTTGTGAAAATAAAAAAACACAAATAATATATTTTATTTTAAACTTCATTATCCGATGTATAGTATGTGTTAATAATACAAGTCATTCAACTTGGCTGTGGGTTAGAAGATATTATTTATTGATCATGTAAAAATTTCTTTAATTATTTTACTCATCGTATAGCAAGTTAATATGTATTCATTACTTTCATCAAATTAGTTTAAATAAAAATCTAATTGGAATATATCCATATATTCTCCATCCAAAATGATGGACTCTTTCTAAATTAGATTTTTAAAATGTGTAAATTTTGGGAAAAAATTGATCCAAAACAATGGCGTGATGGTGTTCTAAATATCCAGCTGCTTTGCAAATGCAATGCACAAGCAAATGGGGACCAAGAATAATAAGTGGGCCATGATAAAGCCTCCCCCAAAATTAGAAAATATGATCATATTTTTAAAATAAAATATACAAGTAAATTAAGTCAACAGCTTCTCATCATCCACAACCACCACCTTTTGACAATAAGGCAATGGATGATTAAAAGTATGAAAATCATCGATCCAATTCAAAGCAACCGTAGCTAAGTAGTGAGCATAAATATTCGCTTCTCTTTATATCAATTCTATAATCACGCTCGAGTCTCTATAGATCTAATATTGGCAAGAATGTCAAAGTGGGGCTGTAACTGAATATCATTTCTCAATAGAAGGTTAATTATTTCAGCACAATCATAAAACCCTTATGCTATAAAGGCCCAATAAGATAGTAGATACTCCTTCAATCCTTTTTATTAGTAACTAGCATTTACTCCCGTGCATTTAGCAATTCAATACTCAATTACTTTACCAAACATTGCATTATTTTCAAGTTCTTCAAACTATTCAAATGGCACTAATTTCATTCCAAAACAAATATAATAATTACTGTTCACACAAGAACTAAAAATTCAACTAAATTATAAAATAAATAGACATATATCTAACATTAGAAATTCGTTAGACTTTAAAGTAATTAGAATTACTGTGAGAGACTTGACAGTAATTCTTCTTAATTAAAATAGACCACCAATCAATCAATTAACTGCAACTTTTATTTACACACACACACACACATATCTTTTGAATCTTTTGCTTATAATACAAATTTTCTTTCCAGAGAGAAAATTGCATGACTTAGTTATGATTTAATATGCATGAACAGTCCAATGATATATATGGTTTAGACAACTTTGTAATATAAGTTGATTTAATATCTTTATTTTAAAAAAAAATCACAAGTCATTCAATAAGCTACCGTCATCAAAATAATTTTTTTTTATAAATCTTGTCCACACTAATCATTGAAGGTTATCCACTTTAATCCCCAATGCAACATAACCAATATGTCTCTAACAAATTATGAAAAAAATAAATTAATAAAAAATGTGTTGCACATTGATAATCTAATACAAGCAATAGTACTCTTAAACACTGGCTTGAGTCCTACCAAATGCAAATAAAAAAAATTGATTGAAATCATAATTACATCAACTTTGAAACTAAAATGATAATTTGATTTGGTTAAATTAAACCCCATAGAAACCTATATGGATAGAATTAGATATAGAATAACATTTTAGGTTCTTAGCTAAATTCGCGTGGTTAATTGATAATGCTTTAATTTATGCTATGACTTCCCCCCCTTTTTTTGCCCTTTACTGTGCAAAAGGTTTGTAAGATCTTAAATTGCATATATCAATATCATGTATGTATCTAGCTAGCTCCTTATGGACGTTCTTATGTCACTTTCATCCGCTCATTAAATGGGATAAGAAGTTTCACGAAAAAAAGGGTTCTGGTACTTTTCCTTTCAGCAAGACCACCGGCTTTTTGTAATAAAATGGTAAAATGGGTATGGCTTTTTTAACCACCAAATTGTCATCCTTGACTTCTTCTCACCAAAATATGCTCATGCTAGTTCCATTACCACTTGTTAATCTTTGTCGCATTCATGTTTTCATTAAAACAATTTATCAGGTGGACTTCGAATGAATAATTAAGTGAACTTGATTACATTTTAAATTGCATATATCACTATCATGTATGTATCTAGCTAGCTCCTTATGGATGTTCTTATGTCACTTTCATCCGCTCATTAAATGGGATAAGAAGTTTCACAAAAACAGGTTTCTGTTACTTTTCCTTTCAGCAAGACCACCAGCTTTTTGTAATAAAATGGTAAAATGGGTATGGCTTTTTTAACCACCAAATTGTTGCCCTTAACTTCTTCTCACCAAAATATGCTTATGCTAGTTTCATTACCACTTGTTAATCTTTGTCGTATTCATGTTTTTATTAAAAAAATTTATCAGGTGGACTTCGAATGAATAATTAAGTGAACCTGATTACATTTTAAATGATTCAAGCATGACTCATAATTAAAATTTTGAAGAATGATTTACTTCCCTAAGCCTTCTTTTATTCTATTAGCTTTGTTTTTCTTTAGCAAAGATCGAGATAAAATAAATTACTTGGAAATAAACAAACATTATTATTAATATTTAGAAAATTTGGACAATTTTTTATGATCAAATGAAAAAAAATACGATAACTCTAGAATAAAAAAATTTCAACATTTTGCATTATATGTTGTAAGAAATCAACTTTTATGTGTACAAGTGTTCTTTAGAGTATACATGGAACTTCTCATATTGCGATGAACCCCTCTTGTTGTTGTGAACTTGAAATGTCATTCTTGTTTACAATTAACCCAAAAATATCTGCACGTAAAGGAAGGGAATGGATGTTTTGAACAAATGCTATTTCATTTTGAACGTGTAACAATACTTAGAAAGTTGCAAATGAACATTGACAGACATGCTTCAAGTGAGCTCAAAAGAAGAGAAAATGAACTATGGATCACATGGTAAGGCTGCCAAGCACGTGCTGAAGACAAATGTGACTTAGCAAAGGTGGGGGATGAGTTTTCTCGATTCTAGTGTCCAATCCCACCCTTGTCAAATGTTACTTTCTTTAGCTTCCATGCTTGGCTTTTTTTTTTTTTTTTTACCAACGTACTGCAATTAGTAAAACAAATTATCAAAATGCTGCATTGTATAAAATATTTACTTAAACGCTATATAAATAATCATTTATATTGAAAATGAGTTTATAACTATAAAAAAATCATTCAGGTTAAGAATAATTTTATAATAAAAAATTATTTTTTATTTAATGAAAAGTGAAATTATTCATTGAATGAACGATCTCAGCTTTTTTATTGGTGTGACATTTTATTCATTGTTAATTGTGAGAATCTCCATTTTTCTTTTTGCTTTACTTTTCCTATGTGATTCATTTAAGCATGGGATAATGTCACTTATTATTGTCAATGTTCTTATGGCACTCGAAGAGTTTAATAGAATATCTGAATACATACAATGGTGTTAAAAACATACCCAACAATGGATATAATGTATTAGTAGTGATATCAGGTATGTGGTAAGTTTTTCACCTTCTTCAACTAGTACCATCTTTTTCTCTATAAAAAATTATTATATTCTAATAATGTTTTATTATTTATTTTAGGTTGACACAATAAAGGATTTATACTGGCTAATGATTAATTCTCATTCAAAATGCTCTCATTACATTGATTATTGAAATAGAGTTGCTCACGGCCAATGCAACATCTTACTTGTAATGAGAGAACAACAATTTAACAGGGACCCTAAGTATGCTCTATTAAAAGTTGAGTTGCTTCATCTACAAATTCTTGGAGATAAACTGAGCAAGCAATGTGGTAGCTATTTATCTATCTAATCACCAATTGAAAATGAAAATATAGGAAAACAAGAGCATCAAAATTTTAGTCAATCTCATTACATGTTAGCCTATCGTTATTATCACTCCATTTCACCTTTGCCAATCCTATTCAATTTGAGCCTCATTACGTACCACCCTCATCATCATGACTTTTCAACTCACCCACTCTTGCTCAATGGTACTAGTGGAAGAAGTTAAAAAATTAGCTCCATATCTAATATGACTACTAATACATTGGATCTATTGTTAGGCATATCTTCAATACTATTGTATGTACTCAAATGTTCTATCAAACTCTTCAAGTATTGGGGGAGCATTAATAATAATAAGTAGCCATCTATCTCATACTTAAATGAATAGCATGGAAAAAGCAAAGTAAGAAGAGAAAGTAGAGATGCTCATAGTTGATAGTAAATAAAATGTTACGTCAATAAAAAAATTGAAATGATTCACTAAGTGAACGATTTCACTTTTTATTGAATAAAAAAATAATTTATGATTATAAAATCATTCTTGGAATGAATAACTTTTTCATAGCCACAAACTCATTCTCAGTAGTCAGTATGAATAATTTTTGATGTAACATTTGGATAAATATTTTTCACGGTACAACATTTTGATAATTATTTTACTGTTTTATAGTACATCGGTAAAAAAAAAAAAAAACCTCTACACTCTTCCATGTAAAGGCAATGATGAAAATGGAAAAATAGGTTTTTTTAGAGTAACGGGCGTTTCAACTTCTATCATGAGATAGTATTGATGTAGCAAAATTACAGCAAGTAATTTAAGCTAAATTGTTAATAAGTTTGCTGTTTTATTCAAAATCTGTATTATTCAAAATATATCTGAAAAGTTAATTTAAATTTTTAATATTAAATTTAAACTATTCATATTAAATCAGAACTAAAAAATTAATAAGTATTTTTTTAAAATTATTTATAATTTTTATATATTTATATTTTAAAAATAAAAATAAAAATTATTGATTTAAATTTTTTTCTACCTCAATAACGAAGCAGAGGGGCTTCCCTTAGTGAAGGGAAGCTCACTCCGTAGAATCCAGCGAGTTATGCGCGTCGCATATAGTGAGAAGCGCATGGGTACAGAGCAGCGCATGTGCTCACAGTAACAAAGAGGATAGGGAAATAATCATCAATAGATATAAGCGGAAAAAGGAATTTTTTCCAGGGAAGAAATTAAACATATTTGAGCTTCCTAGGCAGAATTTCGGCGTCTGCATCTTTATAAATGAGAAAATAAGAAATAATTTATTTTATCTTATAATTTCTTAACTTTATATATATTATAATATAAAATAACTAGCATTTACTATCCCATGCATTGCATGGAAAGCAAATAATAAACCATACATTAAACTAAAAAAAATTACAAAAATAATGTCTCCAGCGACATGCAATAATGAAATTTCAAATGCAATAATAATAAACAATTAAATAATACATACAATGTAAATCCATAACTTTGGAAACATAATAAGCTCTAATCTCCCAAGTTTCTAAAGATTTTTGTGTACATCACATTTCTTGTTGATGTTGCTCCAACTTTTTTTTTTATCATGCAATAAAATCTTAAGTTCATCAATTCTTTTTACCCTAGACAATGTCAAATATAATTGTCCATGGTGTGTGTTTATACTATAAGTCATTCAACTTAGTTGTGGGTTATAAGACATTATTTTTTGATCATGTAGTAATATCTTTAATTATTGTACGCATCATATTGCTATTTAATATGTTTTCATTACTCTCATTAAATTAGTTTAAATATAAATCTAATTGGAATATATCCCGATATTCTCCATTCAATATGACGGACTCTTTTTAAATATAAATCTAATTGGAATATTTCACATTCAAAATTTTTAAAATGTATAAATTTTGGGTGGAAATTGATCCAAAACAATGTGAACGTGTGATTGGGTTCTACATGTCCAGCCGGCTTGCAAATTAAATGCCATGCAAAAGCAAAGGAGGACCACGAGATTGTGGTCAATGGCTGTGTCGACGATTATTACAAACGACAATAATATAAAGAGACCATGCTAAAGCCTAACCCAAAATTTCTTGTCAGAATCTGTTCTGTACCAAAAACAAAACAAAATAGCCGATCCATCAGTGAAAAAGGAGCCACCCATGCGAAAACGGTAAAGAAAAAAGGTAACCGAAGGATAAAGTGTTCCCCACACCAGAAAGCTGCTCCCCAGCACCGGAAAAAAAAAAAAAATATATATATATATATATATGGAAAAATTACTGATGAGTTCCATAGAAGATCACAGGAAAAATACAAGCTATTTTCCTTGCACTTATTTTGATATCAGTTTTTATATTTTTCTTATTGTTGCAAGTTCCATAAAATTCATACATATATATGGGTGTATGTTTTTAATGTTACACCTTATCATCAATAGTGGAGTTAAACTAATCACATATATATATATATATATATAATTCTGTTTAATTTTGTTAGCGAATTGATAAAATTATGATAAGTTAGAGCAGAATAATTACTAATCTTCTATCTATATACTTTAGTTGTGTTTTTTTTTCCTAAAACTTTATCCATTGCACATTTAAGTATTTTGATTTAATGTCATGATTATTTCTTTTATTTTCTAGTCATTTTTTATATCTCATCACAATTTTAACAAGTCACTATAACAAGTAACATAATTTGTGCACGTTTAGTTTAGCTACTATTAAGTCTTTATAATTTTATTAAAAATCATAGGAATTAACAAACATGAGAGACTTGAAACAGTAAAATAAAAGCATAAGAGCCAATACTAAAACACAGAAAAATGCAAGGATAAAAAAATTATATTTTTTCAAAATTCAAAAGTCCTACAAAATGGAAAAATAGTTTTGAAATCTCAAAAAGTTGTGGTGTAAATATGTTTATTATCTAATTATTAAATGTTATCATGATCTGGAAAAAAAGAAGAAGTTGTCACAGAATAATTAGACAATACAAAAATATTTGCACTAAACTCTTTTAATACTTCTTTTTTTTTTGTTGCCTGAAAAAGTCTTTTAATACTTCAAAGCCTTCATTTTCTTGTAATCTTTAAATAATTAGACTATTTATGCGGCACTCTATGGTTATTTTCCCAAAAGATATCTCCCGCTTCGCATTTCTGATCAAAGGGACATTATCTGAACGTAGAAATTTGGAAATGACCTTACCAAATGATGACTTTTGATAAAATTACGGATGTAGGTGGGCCACTACTCAATGATGACTATTGACCCCAAGTCAAGTTTGTTGGGTTTGGGAGATGGACCCTCACCTTCATTAGCTCCACTGACAACCTTGCTTCTTCCCAGTTCAACCAGTCGCTAAATATTTCAATGGCTGTTCCAGCTTCTTCGTCTTCTCCGATGAAGCATCATGTTTTCTTGAGTTTCAGAGGCACTGACACTCGCACCAACTGCACCGATCACTTGTACGATGCTTTGCTTCAACAAGGAATTGTAACTTCCAGGGATGATGCAGATCTTCACAAAGGACAAGTTATTAAGGAAGGACGAACTCCAAGTTATTGAGCAATCCATGTTTGCCTTTGTTGTGATCTCCAAGAATTATGCTGCTTCTTCTTGGTGTTTGGATGGATTGCGGAAGATCCTAAAATCCAAAAAGGACTCGAGTCAAACAGTTTTTCCAGTTTTTTATGGCATAGATCCATCTTATGTCCGACATCAAAAAAGAAAATTTGCAACCGATTTTGAGAAGCATGAAGTTAGATTTCCAGATGTTAAAGTACGAAGATGGAGAAAAGCTTTAACAAAGATTGCTAATATATCTGGTTGGGATACGAGAAATAAGTAGTTAATTATCATTAATTCCTCACCCATTTTTTATTTTTTCTGTTCCCACAATTTGCTCCTTAGTTTTTTTTATCTCTTTGTTTTTAGATCAACTTTTTTCATTATTATCTATGTGAGATCTTTTTGTTTTTTAACGACAAGTCAAAAATATACTTGTTGCAGAATGATATATATTCTCTTCATCTGACTTTCAAAACTTGGCAGATAGTGAAGCTGTGAACCATAGTAGTTGTTCAGGTCAAAAAAAACAAACAACAAACAGACAGACAAACCATAGTAGTTGTAAATATGAATATCTCTATTCGTTTGATTACAATATAATTTATAGAGACTTGATGGTTTTCAGGGAAAAAGCATTGAAATTAATTGAACCTGAACAAGAATGACGTGATCATATGATTTTGACATTTTCTTTGTGTTTATAGAAAAATTCTCGATTGCCATAAAACAGTTCTAGCGTGGATAACTTTTTTGGCATTTGAGTGATTTTCTTGTAACGTATCATTTTACATGATAAAGTAATTCTCATGTTTTCGGGCCTGCTTTTTTGGTTTCTTCTCGATAGCTTCAATTGTTTATTGTGGATGTTGCCTATTGTCCGTCATAGGTGAAGTCAGAAATGTCAACCTAGTGTGTGTTTAATTTTTAATTTTGTAAATATTTATTTAGTAAAAATTTATTTAATAAAAATTAAATTTAATAAAAATTAATTGTTTTAAAAAAATTTATATTTGAACATATTTTTTCAAAAGTTAGTTTGTACACTAAAATTATTTAATTGTGATAATAAA